>NC_051272.1:5892238-6192238 GCF_015220745.1 Sebastes umbrosus
TAGATCAAGTGTTTGAGAAGTTACCACATCATCCAGATTAGACTCATCTATCACCTGATATTTGTCTTTAAACAAAGACTGAATATGAGCCTGTTGATGTTGCCTGTCATGATTTTACTGGACCAGCTTTAAAGGTATCACTCTGTCCAAAACCTGCTCTCACACCTATCTTAAAAAACTTCATCAGTGTAGGTTTCAAATGAACGTTTTTGTGACTTAACTAAACGAACTTTGAGGGGGGAGGGCGCTGAATATTTGAATTTCTTTGCCATCAGATTAATCACATTTATGCACATAGTACATACTTTTTTAGGCTAAAATGAATGCAGTCTGATACAAGAAACCTGCAATAAATCCTACCTTCATAAAGATTATAATGTTCAGTTTTTTAGAGATACTGACAGGTGTTTCCACTATTTTGTCCACCCAGTTTATATCAGTGATGGTAGGCTACATAATAGAAACACCTCTCTGGAAACCTACAGCCTCCAAAATGAGCATAAAGTTGAATCTCTAAAGGTGTTTCAACACAGACTGACGATTATAACCTTCATAAAAGTAGGACTGTTGTATTAGACTGCATTAGTTTTAGCTTGGTAGGTGTACCTAATAAACTGGCAACTCAGTGTAAGCCACCAGCAGATTTAATCCAGAAATACTAACTGTGACTGACTCTTGTTAAGAGACATTTATACAATTTTAGGAGAAAATAATGAATACTCTCGGGTGAGGATTTACGCAGCTGATATGTTTACAGAAGACGGGTTGCAGTTTTGTTTTTCTGGGAAGATTTCGTCTCTCTCGTCTTTAAGAACAGGGTCCTCTTGTTGGTTTTAATGTGCTAACCCCTCAGCAGAGATACAAGAGCCCCATATGGAAAGGTATTGTTCAGGAAAACAGACCTCAGATATAATATTTAGGAGATAAAACTCTTCCCCATCTCAGGAGGAACCTCCTCGAGTCCCCTTAAGGTCCTCCTAATGATTAAACATCATATTATGATATGACAAAATCTCTGGATCCAGCAAAGTTTTGATGACAACAAATTAGGGCTGATGGTCAAAATCTTCTATCACGAAATAGGTAATTTCATATCTCTATAACGATACATATATATCACGATATAGCATGTTTAAATGACATAACCACATGGTAAAGCTTATTTTTGTATACTCCTGTGTGAGTAAGACATTATGAAGCATTGAGTGTTTTCTCATTTTAAGAACTTGCAAAATAAACAGTTTTAAGTGAAATTAAAGAGAAAAAATAAATAAATATAGGCCTAGCCTATATCGTTATACAAACAATATAGAAAAATATACACAACAGACGTATTTACATCGCTTTGATGATATATATCGTCATATTGCTGAGCCTTATATCAAATTCAAACAGTGCTCCAGAATCTGCCATAAATGTCACCTGGCGTCACATCAGGTGAGCTGTTTGCACCTAAAGCTCTTCTTCCAAAAAACAACTGAAATGGGAATTAATCAACTTACATTGTTTTATAATTAATTCCTGAACCATTTGTGATCGTGGTGATTCATAAAACTCAGTTATTGTGCTGCGTTCCAGTTGCAGCTAAATGTCAAATACCCCGACGGGGTCTGAAAGTGTTTTTTAAAAAACGGGGTTACATACAGGTGTGCTTTTAAAACCAGCTAGAGGCAAAAAAGTTTCTGCATTCAAGGACACCAGCTGGTTGAGTTTTTCTAACAACTGAAATTATTAATTTGACACTATACTGCACTGGTTTGAAGTTGACCAGACATTTCCTTTCCCTTGCTTCCACCTTTCTGCTCCTCATTCCAATCGATTTGTCTTTTTTTTTTTTGTCCACCTGCAGACACAGATTTTATAGAGATCACAGCCCTAATTCAACACTTTTGGCCTAGTTTAAAAAGTCAATTTTAATCCACTTTTTACCCTCTACTTCTCACATACAGTAAGTTCTTGAATTAAGTCTTTAGTTCATTGATTTCACTGTGAAAAAGGTGTCAAGTTTAGAGTTTTTCCCTTTTTGTTTTTTGAAATTATGTTGTTTCCACTAGGAATAGGACCCATTCATACTCAAACCATTAAAAGTTACACCCATTTACCTTCCCATACTGGGATCAGATGTCTCTCGGGTGTGTCCAACTCAAACCAGCTTGACTCTCAGGGTTTCGGGTGTTGCTACTGGAAGAAAAGCTTTCGTTTGAGGCCCGTCCGGCTGCCTCCTCCCTCCCTGCTGGCCTTTATTGTTCCTCTCTGCTTCATCGGCTGCGTTAGTTTCCATTTTCTTCTAGTCCTACAGTACGAATACACAAAAAAAATGACAGATTCAGCAAAAAAACATGCCCTTCTTAGTGGCATGCACACTAACACACAACAAATGAGCCAGTCAACAAAAAGATGTCATGAAAAAGCAAATGAAAGGTGGAAAAAGTTAAATACTGCAGTCAAACAGTGAGTAATGAGGTTTTTTTTTTATATATCCTGAAGCAACTATTCAACATGTGCGTGGAGTTGGGACTGTGATTAATAGAATGACACTCTGTGTGAGTGCAGGTTAACATTGGTAGGACTCCTTTTTGGGGCGGCACACAAACCGCAGGTGTTCTGCTTTTTTTCAACCCCTCCGGCCCGACGGACAGACTGCTCACAGTTCCCCTTTTAGGCAAGACTGATTCTGCATCTGCTAAGTTGTGACGTTACGGTGACGTACACACACTCACACACACTCCAATTAATGAGAATATACTCTACTCATACTATACAGTGTATGTCAAAAACACACAGTATTTAACATGCACACAAACACAAAAGTAAAGTGAGGTAATGGATGGATGAATGGGATACACACACACCTAAACCTACAGACACACAACTGTCTGTTTTTTCTTTATTACTCTCATACACAAAAAAATACATTAAGGCTCACACACAATAGCTGTGCAGTAAATTAAATTGTACTTCATTTACAAACAAGAGTCTGTGATCACTGCAACTGAGCACACTACTTCTACTACTACTGCTACTACTACTACTTCTACTACTACTACTACTACAACTACTACTACTTCTACTGCTACTACTACTACTTCTACTACTACTACTACTACTTCTACTACTACTACTACTACTACTTCTACTACTACTACTACTACTACTACTTCTACTACTACTACTACTACTACTTCTACTAC
This sequence comes from Sebastes umbrosus, assembly GCF_015220745.1. NCBI lineage: Eukaryota > Metazoa > Chordata > Actinopteri > Perciformes > Sebastidae > Sebastes > Sebastes umbrosus. The sequence continues at coordinate 5,895,430 of NC_051272.1, forward strand.
TACAACTACTACTACTTCTACTACTACTACTACTACTTCTACTACTACTACTACTACTTCTACTACTACTACTACTACTACTTCTACTACTACTACAACTACTACTACTACTACTACCACTTCTAGGTTCTCCTATTTGGTCTCCTCAGTCACAACTCAAATTTACAAGATAGTCTCAATTCTCTCTCAGTAAATACTAAACTGGTTGCAAGAAACCTGGGTGTTTTATTTGTTTTTGTTTTGAGGCTCAAATAACAAGGGTGGTAAAATCTTGTTTCCTGAACCTCAGAAATATTTCTAAAATTAAATATTTTTTTATCTATTAATGACCTCAATAGAGTTGTCAATGCTCTCATCTGCCTCCCGTATAGACTACTGCAACCGCCTTTACTCCGGTCTCAGCCAAAACTCACTACATCGCCTGCAATTGGTCCAAAACGCGGCTGCTATAGACTGATCACTGGTACGAGGAGATTTGGGCATATCACTCCGGTGTTAGCTGCACTTGACTGACTGCCTGTCAAATTTAGAATTGATTTTAAGATTCTATTGTTGACTTTTAAAGCTCTGCATGGTTTGGCAACAAGCTACCTCACTGAGCTCCTTACTCCCAACGTGCCACCTTGTAACCTGAGGTCCTCTGACTTGGCTTTACTGGTTGTACCCAGGTCTAGGCTGGTGACTAAGGGTGACACGGCCTTTGCCATCAATGCCCCCTAGACTCTGGAACAGCCTACCTCAGGACTTCAGGTTAGCCAGCTCTATAACCAATTTTAAATCTCTTTTAAAATCCCATTTTTATAAAAAAGGCTTTTTTTTTAATTCCATAAGGCAACAGCTTGGTGCACCTTTTCCACACCTTACATTGTCCTCTTTTGGCATATGTATTGATACCACTGGTTACGGGTTTTGGGTTTCTCATAATTTGGTCTTTATGTTTTGCTCTTTTATTGTTCTTTTCATTTTGTCTGTATTTCATTGTATCTGTGCAAACACGTTGTAACTATGTTTAGAAAGGTGCTATACAAATTAAGATTATTATTATTACTACTACTTTTTGCACGTTGTATTTATCTGGACTTCTCTGACAACTTCACCTCTATCCTTTATAAGTTACGTTCACCTGACCCATCACACAAACACCACATCACCTGTAAACTTTAATATATTGCTAATGTGTAATTGTAGTGTAGTTTTACTATCGGTGGGTTTGTTTTACCTTTTTGTGTTGTTTTAAAATGTATGCATGGTTGTATGTAAGTGTATGGTTTTATTTGTAAATGTGTATGAGTACAAATGGGTCTAAAAACTATACATTTATTCATACACACCCACTATGGGTGTGTATGAATAAATGTATAGTTTTTATTTTTAAGATGCACAATCATGTATAGATTTCTATTTCTATTCAGTTGTTAACTGTGCATGAATGCAAATAAACTCAAGCTATCTAATCTTATTTCTTCATTTTGCACCAAACACCTTCACCAAAACAACATCCTTGTACTTAGTGAATAAAGTCTGTTTCTGATATTTTAAGCATCAACTTGTAACAATTTCTTACTAAACTTTAATTGAATACATATCTCACATCAGTCCCATATTTTTGCTCTTTAATGTAAAGCATGAGTTTTGATCATATAGATTTATATCAAACCCAAAATAAGTCTGTGTCTGTGTAGACACAGGTTTTATTAATGTTTTCAAATGAATTGCTGTTTTTTTCTTGTATATATTTTTTCTTTTCATGCATTTCATTCATCCTACTCTTCTGTACTTCCTGCTCTATGCATTTTACCATGGAGCACATTGAGTTTACGTGTAATTATTGATGAACATAACTGCGTTGCCTTGATATAAAAGAAAAGACTACACAGATTACACTTTTCAAAAACAAAGTTGTATAATCTGTCATGAAGGGTTTCCCTGAGTCTTAATTCTCCTCTTTCACAGCACGAATTGTGTAAAACACCATCAGTTTTAATGTCTGTGAGTTTGACATGAAGCCCCTTCAGCAGCAGCAGCAGCAGCAGCTCTGTGAACAAACAGCCGGTGAGATGCAGGAGAGCTGCTCTGCCTCTCTGGAGCTCCGAGCTTTCAGCTGTACAGTCAGCCATTTTCTGTCTGACATGAGGAGGCTTCACCGAGGCTGCTCTGCTTAGGAGAGGAAGCCTTTTTGTAAAGGAGCACTCCGACATGGAGGAAAAACACACGCAGATGTGGTAAACAGCAGCGCTAATGACACTATATATCCCTCAGCAGAAGACGCTCACATGCCCGACTGCCAACCCATTGAGGGGCCACAACAAAATGGCCGACCTGCATCTTGAAGGATAAACTACACATGTGTTTAAATAAACATCTGGGAGGTTAAATTAAAATGCAGAGGATCTGATTTCACCGGCATTTGTATCTTTTGTCATTTAGCTCTAAACTGACTCAACCTGCAGTTTCTAGGGTTTCTTTTAAAAGGAAGATTGTGAAGAACAATGTTGTTTTTGGTGCATTAGAAAAGGATGATACTCAAATAAAGGAGGTCATGGTCATTTAAAACGTCCTCTTTCTCACAATAGTAATGAAATAAGACTTTAAATGGGTATTATTAGAAGAGTTTCCTTTCTTTGTTTCATGTTTCCTGAAGAAAGATTTGACTTTCTGAAACTTAAAACTGTAACATTTTAGACAATCTATCCTTTTTTATACTCCTGAAATTGTTAAAATCCGCACAATGAGGCAACATTGCATTTAATGTATAAAGCCCATCTAAAAACTCATCAGTGTTGGTTTCAAATGAAGGTTTTTGTGACTTAATTGCTGCTGTTGAATGACTGAATAACCATCAAGGAGAGACACAGATATCTGACATGTTTTGGCATCATAACAATCACATTTAAAGGTTGAATCTCAGCAATCAGCAGCTTCGATCCACAAATACTAACATTAGTACCAGTCTTTAAAAAACACCCACGAAATAAGAGTTTCAAAAGATCCTATAGGAAGAGTTTAACTTTATCGTTGTTTTCATGCAAACATGTTTCATGACGGCGATGTTAAGATTTGTCTTTAGTTGAGAGATTAAAGTTGTTTGAAAATCTACCTTATTTTGAACACAGGTGCGTTAGAAAATACTCAAATAAAGAAGGTCATTGTCATTTAAAACAGCCTCTTTCTCACACTAAGTTGTGAAATAAGACTTTAAGTGGGTATTATTAGCAGAGTTTCCTTTCTTTGTTTCATGTTTCCTGAAGAAAGATTTGACTTTCTGAAACTTAAAACTGGAAAATTTTAGAAAATCTATCCTTTTTTATACTTCTGAAATTGTTAAAATCCCCACAATGAGGCAACATTGCATTTAATGTATAAAGTCCATCTAAAAATCTCATCAGTGTTGGTTTCAAATGAAGGTTTTTGTGACTTGATTGCTGCTGTTGAATGACTGAATAACCATCAAGGAGAGACACAGATATCTGACATTTCTTGTGGCATCATAACAATCACATTTAAAGGTTGAATCTAAGCATTCGATCCACAAATACTAACATTAGTACCAGTCTTTAAAAAACACCCACGAAATAAGAGTTTTAAAAGATCCTATAGGAAGAGTTTATCTTTATCGTTGTTTTCATGCACGGTCGAACATGTTTCATGACGGCAATGTTAAGATTTGTCTTTAGTTGAGAGATTAAAGTTGATGAAAATCTACCTTTTTCTGAACACAGGTGAATTAGAAAATACTCAAATAAAGGAGGTCAAACAGCCTTTTTCTCACACTAAGTTGTGAAATGAGACTTTAAATGGGTATTATTAAAAGAGTTTCCTTTCTTTGTTTCATGTTTCCTGAAGAAAGATTTGACTTTCTGAAACTTAAAACTCCTTTTTTTATACTTCTGTTCAGCAGGTACGGACTCAACCAGTCAAAGTCATCTCTGTTAGTTATGAGGAAGGTTCGGACACGATTTTACTCAACAAACTTTCAAGCCCATCTTGTGTGAACAAAAATGAATACTAATAGATAATAGCCACTCAGGGATTAACAAATAACTGCAGAGTGGCACAGCGCAAAACAACCTTCGGTCAGTCCTGTTTTTCAATAAAAGGAAAACATTTTTGGGAATGACCTACCAACAGAAATACAACCTGAAAACATTTAATAAAAAGGTGAAACACTGGCTGAAACTAAACCAAACCTGTGATCACTGATTACTGATTCGGAACATACATGTAAATTGCTTGTTATTGTATGTATGATGTTGTATTATGTGATTTTATTTTTTCTTAAAAGCCTAACCAGGGACAAGGTCTGCAAATTATCTACGGTTATAAGTCCTATATATAGGTTGCATTGGTTGCACTTTAATTAAGTGTAACAGATTACAGCCAACGTACTGAGAAAAAGAAAGTAGAGTTGATCTTATTTTATCACTCACTTCAGTTAATACATTTTTAATCGAAACCAGTTAATGAACAGGTTTGAAATAGATCATTTTCTTTCTATATAATCTATAACAGCTTCCTCCCTGATCTTAACTCTTTTCTTTGACACCTCTCTAATAAGAATATAAAACCTAAAACACAATAACTGGCAAGAAAATAAAAACTCTAACTACAAATGAAACTACTTTTGGGGTAAAAACGTACACGTGACTTTGAAACACACAAATAAACAGTCGCAATTTAACCCCCAGTGTCCTTTTAGGTTCGGTTACATGCTTTTGTGTGTGTGTGTGTGTGTGTGTGGAGAAATGCATTTGACTGATATCATATTTGCAAGTAAAAGCATAATAATCTTAAATTTATTATAACTTATATATCATAAATGTTACACATGTTTGGACTGTAAGAGATAACGCTGCACTGCCCTGATCATGACTCAAAGATTACAGATTACAGCCAACGTGCTGAGAAAAAGAAAGTAGAGTTGAGTTTATTTTATCACTCACTTCAGTTAATACGGATCAAAATATAAATGAAAAGTTTACATTTGATGAAACAATGTGAATTATACTGACTCTAATTTGCTTTTCCAGGGATCTTTTCTTGACACAGTTTGTTCAATTGAGTCCACACACACACACACACACACACACACACACACACACACACTGAACTGTAATGTGAAGAATCTTAAAGGTGTTTGTAGTTTGTGGAATCAAACTAAAATTTGCTATTTAAAATATATTAAAGTATATTTAAAGTTGAAAATATGTTGTTACATGTTGAAAAGGTAGAACCTCTGCAGATATTATTATTTGTGCATTATAGTCAATTAACTTAAAAAGGCTCAAATGTTCCACTGATGGTAAAAATATGATTTAATCAGCTCAGTCTGGTGTAAATTACTTCATATATTTTCTATATTTCACTCTGTAAAGTGTGACATATTTGTGCGTCTGGTTCTGGGATGTCACACACTTTCTGTACAAGTCAGTTTTCATATCAGTTGCTGGTTTATAAACTCCTCTTAAGGTTTGAGAGAATGCCTACAAGTATTGTCCCTGTCAAATAGATCAATAGGAGACACTGATATTTGATGTTGTTTCTGGCATCAAAACAATCACATTTAAAGATATTGAATCTAGGCAACCAGCAGCTTCAATCCACAAATATTAACATTAGTACCTTTAAAAACACCCACAAAATAAGAGTTTAAAAATATCCTATTGGAAGAGTTTAACTTTCTCATTTAACATGTTTCATGTTAAGATTTGTCTTCAGTTGAGAGATTAAAGGTGTTTGAAAATCTACCCTCTGAAAATGTATCCAGTAAAATATCCTTTTTCCTCAAATTAAAGTATTTCTAAAGCTTTGTCTAAAGTTAAAAACATATATATATATTAAATCTAACACTAGTAATGTATGAAAATTAAATGAATCAACTTGAAGAGAACTATATTAATAATCACGTGGGAGTATTTTAACTGTAAACTTTTGACCGTGAATAGCTAGAAAAACATCTGGTCACATCTGCTCAGAACCACACACACAGTGCATAAGTGCATGAACCCTCTCACACACATACGCATCAATATCCAGGCTCTCTCCATCCTTCATTCAAAAACACACACACACGATAGTCCATTAAATTGTTTACCGTTCCAACTCCAAACGAGAGAAAGAGCGGCGACCGACCGACCGCACAACTGCAGGTCAGGAAGTTTGTTGTTGAGCAAAAGTCTGATTTTTTTTTTTGTCTCTGCGTGACCTAAATCAGATGTGGGATTCAAAAACATAGATTGGAGGAAGGGAATTATTGAAATTATTTGTATATTTGAACAATATTTTCAGTTTTCTTTTCATTTGCACTCATTTTTTTTAATAAATACTTTCCTTGTTCTCGTCTCAGCTTCAGTTATTGACCATCATTATGATCCTTGAGATGAACTCTTGTTTGGATGATAACATAAATACATTATAATCATATCACTTATTATTAGTGTTCCCACTTGTATGCAGATATGTAGATTTTGTACGTTTGGTTACACAGTTTCTTTTTTTCTCTGCATGCATCTGACTCTTATCCAAGCTGCAAATTAAAGAATAATGTTAAATTGACATTATAGCAGCTGTGAGTTTGGACTAATAAAGTCAGTGCAGTGCTGCCCTGTTACTGTGGAAAGATCACAGATGAGCAAACGTGTGGTGATATTAATATATTATATGTTTTATACATTTTTAATTGAAACCTGTCAATAAAAAGGTTTGAAATAGATAATTTTCTTTCTATATAATCTATAACAGCTTCCTCTTTGAATATAATATAACGACTTTGAAACACACAAATAAACAGTCACAATTTAACCCCCAGTGTCCTTTTTTAGTTTGGTTAAACAGTTTTGTGTGTGTGTGTGGAAATGTATCTGTCTGATATCATATTTGCAAATTAAAGCATGACGGTCTTGAATTTCTGTTATACATCATAAATATTATACATGTTTGGACTGTAGGAGATAAAGCTGCACTGCCCTGATCATGACTGTCTGATTGTGGAATGATTACACATGAGAAAACGTGTGGTGATATTGATATATTATATGTTATATACATTTTTAATCGAAACCACTCAATAAAAAGGTTTGGAATAGATCATTTTCTTTCTATATAATCTATAACAGCTTCCTCCCTGATGTGTACTCTTTTCTTTGACACCTCTCTAATAAGAAGATACAACCTAAAACACAATAACTGGCAAGAAAATAAAAACTTTAACTACAAATTTAACTACTTTTGGGGTAAAAACTTACACGTGACTTTAACCCCCAGTGTCCTTTTAGGTTTGGTTACATGGTTGGTGTGTGTGTGTGTGTGTGTGTGTGTGTGGAAATGCATATGACTGATATCATATTTGCAAATTAAAGCATAATGATCTTAAATTTCTGTTATACGTTATGAATATTACACATGTTTGGACTGTAAGAGATAACGCTGCACTGCCCTGATCATGACTCAAAGATTACAGATTACAGCCAACGTGCTGAGAAAAAGAAAGTAGAGTTGAGTTTATTTTATCACTCACTTCAGTTAATACGGATCAAAATATAAATGAAAAGTTTACATTTGATGAAACAATGTGAATTATACTGACTATAATTAGCTTTTCCGGGGATCTTTTCTTGACACAGTTTGTTCAATTTAGTCCCCACACACACACACACACACACACTCACACACACTGAACTGTAATGTGAAGAATGTAAACTTTACAGATTGTGTTTGTAGTTTGTAGAATCAAACTAAAATTTGCTATTTAAAATATATTAAAGTATATTTAAAGCTGAAAATATGTTGTTACATGTTGAAAAGGTAGAACCTCTGCAGATATTATTATTTGTGCATTAGTCAATTAGCTGAAAAAGGCTCAAATGTTCCACTGATGGTAAAAATATGATTTAATCAGCACAGTCTGGTGTAAATTACTTCATATATTTTCTATATTTCACTCTGTAAAGTGTGACATATTTGTGCGTCTGGTTCTGGGATGTCACACACTTTCTGTACAAGTCAGTTTTCATATCAGTTGCTGATTTATAAACTCCTCTTAAGGTTTGAGAGAATGCCTACAAGTATTGTCCCTGTCAAATAGATCAATAGGAGACACTGATATTTGATGTTGTTTCTGGCATCAAAACAATCACATTTAAAGGTATTGAATCTAGGCAACCAGCAGCTTCGATCCACAAATATTAACATTAGTACCAGCCTTTAAAATCACCCACAAAATAAGAGTTTCAAAGTATCCTATAGGAAGAGTTTAACTTTCTCGTTTAACATGTTTCATGTTAAGAATTGTCTTTAGTTGAGAGATTAAAGGTGTTTGAAAATCTACCCTCTGAAAACGTATCCAGTAAAATATCCTTTTCCCTAAAATTAAACTATTTCTAAAGCTTTGTCTAAAGTTAAAACATATATATATTAAATCTAACACCAGTAATGTATGAACATTAAATGAATCAACTTGAAGAGAACTATATTAATAATCACGTGGGAGTATTTTAACTGTTTAACAGATATTATTATTTGTGCATTAGCCAATTAACTGAAAAGGCTCAAATGTTCCACTGATAGTAAAAATATGATTTAATCAGCACAGTCTGTTGTAAGTTACTTCATATATTTTCTATATTTCACTCTGTAACGTGTGACATATTTGTGCATCTGGTTCGGGGATGTCACACACTCTCTGTACAAGTCAGTTTTCACATCAGTTGCTGGTTTATAAACTCCTCTTTAGGTTGAAAGACTTTGTCGACCTCTTTGCTTATGAAACCATTTCAGATTGGACCTGATTGAACCCAAAAAGCACATCGTGGTTGAGCTGGAGAGAAAAAACAGACGTTCTGTAGTTTCTAGAATTTGCTAAAATATCTCACGTTTCCTCTTTTCCTTCGTCACTCTAACTCTGATGTTTTCTACAGATGTTGAAAAGAGAAATTATGGAAAGATTAAGGAAACGGAGTGAGGAAAAAGAAACAGGAGTTAAATGAATTGTGTCCCTATCGAGGCTTCTTTGGTCATCATACACACACACACACTGATTCTTATTCTTAGTATTTGAATTTTGTTTTACTTTTATCTCGAATTCTTCCATTTTTTCTTCTATTTGTTTAAAAACTCATGACTCTTTTATTTCATTAACTACATCAAATAGAAGGATAGATTTTGCAGAAGACAGTACAAAACCATTTAGATGCATTTAGGAATCAGTGTAATGCAACTGTCTACATAATTATCTTAAAGGTTTTAATACATATTTGAACTTTCTAGAGCTGCAAAAACATCAGGTGTGTAACTGTGCTGCTGCGACTTTCTTGTTGTTTTACAGAATATTAAACCTTGAGTCTGTCACAAGGTCACTTGTTATACAGATGTGGAAAAACGTCTAAGACTGACTGATAATTTGCTTTTTATATATTTCTACCTGACACTACATATTGAACAGATTTGAAATAGATATTTTCTTTCTATATAATCTATTTCAGCTTCCTCCTTGTTCTTTAAAACAGAATAAAAACATACGGCATTCTCAAAATTCACATCAACATCTCTAAACAGTTAAGCCGACTGTATTTTGTGCTTGTGCTCATACATTTGGGTATCTGGAGTTCCTACCAAACCACAAACTGTGAAATACGACAACTCAGTCAGTCTTTGTGGGCTGTCTAGATCAGAAAACGTGATTCAACAAACCATTCAGATTTGTCTCCCCTTCCTATGTCACAAACAGGCTCATTAGAATATATCGCCCACAGTTTGAGAACTACCTTTGTAAAGGTGTACCATATGTTTCTCACCAGCCAATCAGAGCAGACCGGGCTTTTTGAAGAGACAGGCGCTAAAACGGAGCGTTTCAGACAGAGGGTGAATACAGGTATATTCAGACAGACACTATTTTAAACTTTAAAGCTGAAGTAGGTGAGAATGGAGCAAATAGGATTCAAAAAGTTATTTTTAAAACGGTCACTATATCGTGACAGTAGTACATGAAACAGGCATCTGCAAGATTTCACAGACCGGAGGAAAACATGCAGTGTGCTGCTGATCTGAGGTCTGCTGTCCAGCTGCCGTCTATGAGAGCCGGCTGTCAATCACTCGCGAACTCCGACCAAACGGTCAAACTAGGCAGCGTTGATCAAATATGAATCAATATTCTGTTACGTTAATGCCTATTTCTCACCTCAAATGTTTTCAGAATCATCTTGTAGTGCACGGTTTAGCTGTAAAATGAGAAAGTTTGTGACGCCGCCACCCTTGTGAAATCTGGTGAAGGAACGCCAAGTTACGGTCACATGACCGGAGCACAGCCAATAGGAACGCTCTCTCAATGAAATGACCTGTGATTGGTCAAAGTCTCCCGTCACGGGCTAGATTTTCTAAAGCCTGAAAACAGAGCCATGAGGAGGTGCAGAAGTCTAGTTTTCTCTCAGAACACTTGAATTACAATATGATGAAAGGTTATTATGGAATTTTATCCCAATGATGCCAAAAATATACTGCCTACTGACACTTTAAAGCATGTAAACATGTTCCAGTAGAAACACAAAATACAGGTATGAAGCTGAAAATGTCCCCTTTAAGTGGGGGGTTTTAGTTCCCTTTATAGATAACTTTATTGTTGTATCTGCATCTTTACCACAAAGAGTTCTGTGCTTTACTGTCTTATCTTTCACTAATGTTCAATTCTAGCCTCTTTTTAGCAGAATATTAGTTGTAAATACAAATATTGACCAAAGAGGATATTTTATTTAGTCCTGAGAAATTTAGCCCTGAGTAGTGTCTGCAACAACTTTGACCAAATGTACGGCAGCCTTTATGTTACAGGCCACTCCGATCTTCTCTCATCTGGACGTTAGTTGGTGGCAGGACAGTCCGAGCACACGATTCAGAGAGGAAGAAACAATCAAAGTGAGGAGGACACATTCCCTCCATCAGCCCGTGGACATTACGCCCCTGGTTGAAATCATGGACTACAGTGAGAGGTGAAAGACAAACTCACTGGTTTGGAAAAGAGATGATCAGAAGGAGGAGAGACGTTCTCCTGTTGGACTTTTAGTTTTCAGCGGCAGCAGTAGACATTACTGACTGACTGTGTAATCATGCTGTCTGAAAGTTCAACATCTGGCAACAAAATGGAGTCAGATTTATGTCCGGCTGATAGTTTTAGGCACATAATAAATATCAGAAGAGGTTGAAAACAGCTCAGAATGAAGACAAAACATATAGAGGTTCATTATGTGACTTGTTATAGTTTTATTCTCTTTCTAATGTGGTCACTCTGCTGCGTCTTGTAGCTTTCTCTCCAAACATCTCACACATGTTTCTGTGATTCATTATTTTAGTTTTAAAGTTTCTGTGAGAAACTTGAAACAGAAAAATAGGTTTATTATTAAAATGAGTGAACAGTGAGCGGTGCAGGGTCTTATTGTTTTGTTCAAGAGCACTTTGACGCAGTTTTCAGCCTCGGATCAAACTTGACACTTTTAATCTGTGGGCTTCAATTGTGTAAATCAGATTGTGAATTAATTTAAACATTAGAGGTCATAACAACAGTAATGTTTTCATGTGGTGTCAGATGCATAAGGAACTAAGTTTTGTACACAAATTATTTCTAAATGTTGCAATTAAGCTGTAAAATGTGTTTTCTAAAAGTAGAATGACTTTTAAACTTCCTTCGCTTTCAAAAAATAGAAAATCCATTTCTGTATTTCAGTTACACGCTACTGTTTTATTATGTTCATACTGAAAAATGAGAGAGTATCTAGAAAGACTTTAGGTTTTACAAAATGTGTGTGATAAAAAGAGGTTTTAATGAAATGAATGTTGTGGACAACAACTTAAATGTGTAAATCAGCTGAGAGTTTTACGAATGAAGAGTAAATATAAGAATTAAATAATAAAAGTGAAAACACTGTTCAAGCATCTTGGTTGGTCTGTGTTGTTGGAGCATCTTATTTTATTTTTGTGCTTTTATATTTGTGTGTATTTTTCTGCTTTTGATTATCTTTAAATGTAAACTTTAATAGCAAATACATTTGTTAATTTGGTTTTAAATGATCATTTTAAGTATTATGGGGGGGAACAGGTAATAATTTCTTTATATAAATTACAAACACACACATTCACAGTGTGATTACCTGCATGTTGTAACTCTGTTATTTGTGTTTCACTTAAAACACGTGATGCTGCTAAAATCTGCATCAGATCTGAATTATTTCTTCCTGTGGATCATAAAAATAATGTTATTTTGTACAGAATGCAGCATTACAAAGAGCTTTGAATGAATTTATCAAAAAGTTAAAGAGTAGAATCAACATGCTTTATGGAAAGTTTAAATCTCAGATGTTTGTTTCTTAACTGGAAAAGGAAATAGCTGAAAAGTTGGGAGGAAAATGTTGTTTTGTTTGGAGTTAATGATTCATAAAACATGGTAACTGAATGATAAATGAACATTTGATATTCAACATGTTAATTGTGTGTGTGTCTGCGTTCATAAATATCATTTATCTGAAAATGTAGGCGGGGTGGAGAAAGACAAATAAGTGATGAAAGTTTGAACAAGATTGTGTTTATTAACAACTGTACAAAGCGTGTGTGTGTGTGTGTGTGTGTGTGTGTGTGTATGTGTGTGCGTGCGTGTGCATGCGGGCGTGCGGGCGTGTGTGTGTGTGTGTGCATGTGTGACAGTCAGTAAAGAGAGATCAAGGAAAAGAAAAAGTGTGAGAGTGAGTCAGTAAGTGTTAGCCCGAGTGCGTCAGCATACGAGTGAGAACTAACTTGTCAAACTGTGTATTCCTGACATATGTAAGTGTGTGTGTGAGATTGCTTGTGTGTGTGTGTGTGTGTGTGTGTGTGAGATTGCGTGTGTGTGTGCGTGCGTATGTGTGCGTGTGTGTGTGCGTGTGTACCGTATGTTTTTCTATATACGTGTGTGTCCATTAACTGTGAAGAGAAAGTGAGAAACAGTTTGTTATCACAATCAATCCAACCTGTTCATGAAAGGCTCTTGTTGTTGAAGAAGTAAGTAAGTAATTAAAAAAATAAAAGTAAAATAAAAAGAGATATAAATTAATTTAAATAATTTAATAAATACAAATAGTAATATAAATAGTTTGATTTGACTAAATTAAAAGTCAACTGAAACAACTTAATTAGAAGTTGTTTCGTCCCATCAGCAGTTCAGACGTCCTTGAACTTGAAGTAACAGACGCCAACCAAAGAAACTATTCTTAGTCCCACACGTACTTGTGCATGTGCATTTGTGTGTGTGCGTCTGTGTGTGTGTGTGTGTGTGTGTGTGTGTGTGTGTGTGTGTGTGTGTGTGTGTGTGTGTGTGTGTGTGTGTGTGTGCGTGTGTGTGCGTGTGCGTGTGTGCGTGTGTTTACACGTGTATTTTTAGTCCGTTGATGTTTTGACCAACAGCGTATGACAAATATCCCAGGAAATACATTTAACCATCTGACGTGTGTGTGTGCGCAAATATGATGAAAATGAAATATTGTCTATTTATATTTGTATGTGCGTGTGTGTGTGTGTGTGTGTGTGTGTGTGCGTGTGTGTGTGTGTGTGAACTAAATGGACTGTATGCTGTGATGCTTCATTCACCTACGTCTACGGAGCCACAGAGGCAGCTCTCACAGCACTGATGACGTCCGGACATGCACTGCTGTGTGTGTTTTTGTCAGTATAAGTGTGTGTGTATTTATCTGAGCGTGTGTGTGTGTGTGTGTGTTTCCTACGTCAGGGGTCACAGAGTTCCCTCTTAACCTTCACTTTCCTCCTTCCCTCTTTCCTGAATCATTTTCCACCACCACCGATGGGACAAGCCGGCTGCTTTCTTTTGACTCATACGCCTAAAAAGGGTGTGTGTGTGTGTGCGCGCGTGTGTTTGCACGTGTGTGTGGGTTAGCAGAGGTGAAACGACAGGGTACAAAGGTCAGATTAAAAGTCATATATGTGGTATGTCTGGGGTAAGAGCATGGAGAGATGCTGCTATAACCAGGAGGGTGGAGTCTTTCTACAGGACATCCTGGCAGAGAAGAGGAACCTCCGATCCAAACTGACGTGGCACTTTGCCCTCCGGTAGCGCACACACACGCACACAAACAAATACACACACTGCACCACACTTCCGTCCGGAAATGTGCCCCCACCACACCACACCTCATATTTTGGTGCAGAGCTCGGCCAAATAACAGGTACGTCTGTTTTCGAAGCTTCGCTGTAAAATATTGACTTTTGTGTTAAAAAAAATAACGTGAAAAATAAAATGAACCTCCTGAATCTCAATCAATATTTAAAACTGCTACAAACATAATTGTCAAATTAGTTGTTTTATCTTTGTGTAAATCATCAGTTAAGATATCTGTATCCACCACTGTTGATTCTCAAAATTAATATCATACATAGGTATATTAAAGGCTCAGTCAGGAATATCATGAACCGAGAGATCTGAGGTACATTAAAGCTTCAGTAGTCAGTATATATGTGGCATCATTAGGCAAAAATTCCATAATAACCTTTCAGCATATTGTAATTCAAGTGTTCTGAGAGATAACTAGACTTCTGCACATCCTCATGGCTCTGTTTTCAGGCTTTAAAACATCTATTATGTGACCGGAACTTGGCGTTCCTTCACCAGATTTCACAATGGTGGCGGCGTCACAAAAACTTTCTATTCTTACAGCTAAACCGTGCACTACAAGATGATTCTGAAAACATTTGAGGAGAGAAGTAGGCATTAACGTAACATAATATTGATTCATATTTGATCAGCGCTGCCTAGTTTGACCGTTTGGTCGGAGTTTGCGAGTGATTGACAGCCGGCTCTCATAGACGGCAGCTGGACAGCAGACCTCAGATCAGCTCTTACTACTTGTTTTCGTCCGGTCTGTGAAATCTTGCAGATACCGTTAGGAGCACCGGAGGATACAGAGGTACATGATTTTTTTAAGGTTACCTGTTTCATGTACTACTGTCAGGATATAGCGACCGTTTCATAAAAATAACTTTTTTTAATCATATTTGCTCCAATCTCGCCTACTTCAGCTTTAATATGGAAACTGAAGAAAAATCTGTATTTTATTTTTCATGTATAGGCTTGTTTTACTGTCAAATTTAGCATTATTGATGTAAACAAACAGCATCAGAAAATATTAATAACTGAGATTTAGTTGTTTCCTGAGTTAAGTCAATCAACTTGAGAAGGTCAAATGTTATGTTGTGATTTTTTGTGTCTTTGTATGGGGGATATCTCTACAAAGCTGCTTTACATCGAGTGTCCCGGGTCCCAGAATTAAAAACATGGTTAATTTCTTTGCATAGACAATAACTTGTCGCCATTTGAGCTTCTAACTTGTGGCTGTACATGGAAATATCCTGGCTGAATAGAAGAAAAACAAGGAGCAACTCCACTGAAAACAGCAGATTCATAGATAAAACGTCAAACATACGAGAGCAGAAACAGGTGAGATCAAGGCTACTACGTGTCCCAAGAAGCACTGCAGTAAGAAACACTGATACTACTGAATACTGTACAATCAGCAACTCGAATATATTTTCAAGTCCTCAATCAATTTTGGATCAAGAAGCATTTTTTTATATGTTAAAACTCATTGATGCCTTCCTGTGGCATCGTCTCCACAGCAACTACCACTGAGGCTCATGGGTTTAGGTTTAGGTTTTGAATAATGTGATGCTAGTCAGAAAAACTAACAGAAAACAATACGTTATTTTTTTTTTTAGAAATCTAAGTGAAACAGTTCTAACAGATTATCTAACAAATATAATTTTATCATCTATGGTTATTCTTAAAAGTAAATTTTTAAAAGAAAATGCACAGCAGGAACATTTTCCCCACAAAAAGCAGTTAGGTACCGTATAGATGAATTAATATGTGAATATCCAATCAGTGAGTACAACATGATGTCTGATTGTCTGTCGTATATGTAGCTCCACTGTCATCATACCTGCAGTCGTCGTTGTGAGAACACACTGTGTTGTCGTCGCCTCAGTGCTGAGGGATGGCATTCACCGGGTCCTAAAAAAAACAGAAGAAATTATATGAAAATGTAAAAATCATTTTGCAATTTTTGAGAGATTGAAATAATTAATTTACTGTACATATTATCAACTTTTTATCAACTCTAATTTGGCTTCAAAACTGGTTCACAACCCACTGTAACAAATTCCATAATAAATCCAAAGAGCTGACACAAAACAGAGTTGAACATGCGGTTGGACGTGGGGAAAAATGTTTTCATATCTGCTTATTTTCCATTAGTGTGACAAGATGATAGAACCTTATAGCATTTATTTGGGCAGAAACAGGACGTGGACACAGAGTAAATTAAGCTTACGTGGGCGTTGAACTCTGTGAACCAAGAAGCACTGAGATTGGTTCAGCAAACAAAGCTCAACCTGCTTTAGTAGCTTAAATCACAACGTGTGCACCAGGAAAAATATGCTGCTGCTGATGTGTGTGTGAATAAAGCAGACTGAGGAGGAGGTTAACTCACTATCCTAATGCAATTTTGTATTGATTTGTAATAATTTCTTCCTAAAAATGTAACTCCATTTCTTTAAACACAGTTCAATCTGTTCTTTAAAATGATCCTGTTTCAATAAATTATATTTTGCATGTTTCAAGAGATGTAGAATACAAAATTAAAGACATGCAGTATGTTTATTGAAGAGGTGTTTCTGGCAAACAAGAGGAAACCCAAAAGTCTGTTCAACCTGAAACCCCCAAAACCTGCTCAACAACTATTTGATTTATCTCATTTAGTGTCTGAAAAGTCAAATCAACACGTTTGGCTCTAAAATGAGATAACCACCGTTACAAACACGACACTAATTCTTACAAGTGAGTTAAGATACCATTTGATTTTATCTTATTTTGAAAAAAGAGAAAGAAAAGATAAACAAAAAAAAAATACTATCTTATTCTAAAATGCTGCTCATTTAAAGCTCATTAGGAAGTGACTTCATCTGTTAAATTAAGAATGCCTTTTGAGGACTTTCCCTAATGGGAAATACTACATCTTTGGGATTCTTGAGTGGATCATGTAATTTAAATATACTTTCAAAAATATCAGGGCAGTCAAAGTTAACGCGATAAAAACGCGTAATCGCAAATTCTTTTTGACGCCACTAATTTCTTTAACGCATTAACAGAACTTGTGATTTTTAGGTTGTTTAACTCAGTTTTAAAGCTAGATCGAAGCATCATATGAAACTAGTACATCTAAGGAATCCATTGGTATCAACCATGTCATACTGGCATTTTCAAAGGGGTCCCTTGACCTCTGACCTCAAGATATGTGAATGTAAATGGGTTCTATGGGTACCCACGAGTCTCCCCTTTACAGACATGACCACTTTATGATAATCACATGCAGTTTGGGGCAAGTCATAGTCAAGTCAGCACACTGACACACTGACAGCTGTTGTTGCCTGTTGGGCTGCAGTTTGTCATGTTATGATTTGAGCATATGTTTTATGCTATATGCAGTACCTGTGAGGGTTTCTGGACAATATTTGTCATTGTTTTGTGTTGTTAATTGATTTCCAATAATAAATATATACATACATTTGCATAAAGCAGCATATATTTGTCCACTCCCATGTTGATAAGAGTATTAAATACTTGACAAATTTCCCTGAAAGGTACATTTTGAACAGATAAAAAATATGCAATTAATTTGTGATTAATCGCGATTAACTATGGACAATCACTATTACATATTTTAATGGATTGACAGCCCTAAAATATATATATATATTTGCCTGACCCTGCTCCACTCACACACATTATTTTGTCTTAATCTCTGCATGTCTTTTTTTATTTCCAAGATTTTAAAAAATACATTTTAAAAGCACCAATTTACACACCATGAAAAAGGTTTTCAAAATTATGGGCTTCTGGAATTGATCAGATATAACATTTTATTTCCTCTAAATGTAAACAATATCTCAATTTAACACTTGAGGTAGTTTAGTCACCTGCTACACATCAACCCTCTGAGTGAACAGAAATCTCCCTATTTGGTCAGTTTAACTTGTGCCGACCCATTATTGTTCTGGAAGTATTCATGTGTTAACTGACTAGAAGCATTAATAATATAATTTTGCAGTGCAACCATCCCTCTGGTTGATGAAGTCCAAGTTTTCACACATTTAAAAAAAAATTCTCCTGTTCTTGTGTCTCTTTGTAACGATGTGTTTGGTTTTGTGTTGTTTTTTTTCATCGCCACAAACTGCTTTTAACATTTAACATATTTCTATTAAAACAAAATGTTTAAAAAAAGTTTTGATTTTGACAAACAAATAGGATTAGAGGATGTCAGGCTTTATGATGCTTTATGATAATTGTTTCAAAAAGTGGAGACTAAAGTGTGTGCCACATTGAGTCAGCCATGTCACATGCATGTATCTGAAAGAGACGGTCCGCAGAGGAAGTGTGGATGTACCTTAATCCTACAGCATGGAGGGGAAGGGAGGTTGAGAGGAAGACGCAAATGCACAGGTTGGAGAGAAGGAGGAAAAGAGGGAGAAGACAAGAGAAGAGTGCTCAAGGTGGAGAGAAAGAAGGAGGAGGAGGAGGAGGAGGAAGAGGAGAACTCATCATCAGCCGAGTTTCAGTCAGTCAGGATTTCCCCTCTGTCAATCCTCACCTCGGGCCCCTGAGAGAGACGGAGTGAATGGGAGAGGAGGATAAAGACGGAGTGAGGGGGAGAGACAGATGAGAGAGGGAGAGGGAGAGAGAGAGAGAGAGGAGAATCACAAGTGAGACAGAAACTTAGAGACAGGAGAAGAGACAACGGATGAAGAGGGAAAACTGGGGAAAAAAGCAAAAGGAAAGCAAGAACATTTTTTTTTTTAAAATCCAAGCAGGGAAGATGGTGATGAAGAGAAACGGATCAGATGACATGACGTATCTTCTTCTTCTACAGCTCTTTGCATGTTTCTGCATTAGCCATTCAATGTATTTGCATCCTGTAAATACTTGTCTATAAAGTAGCTTTTATTGGTATAGTGGGGGAGTCCGCCATGTCCTGCACTGGATTCTATTTACCTATGAGGGATTCGTAGGCAGCTAGTCGCACAGCAGTTTGTGAAATATTCACGAAATTGAATGCATTGATTCGTGTACATAGACACAAATTTCAATTTTCTTTCCCCTGATGGTCAGCACAAAATCAATTAGTATGTAATCCACGTAATTGTGAAGCAGTAAGTATAAAGAACGGTGAACGCCGGCCGCATAGGGAGGAGATCGGGGTGGATGGATGGGTAAAAAAAAAAAAGTCTTACATGCAAGTCAAAATTGATTTATTTATCATGTAACTTCCGTATTGAAGTTACGGAACTTCTGGTGTTATTTTAACCCAAACCACGATCTTTTCCTAAACCTAACTAAGTAGTTTTGTTGCCTAAGCCTAACCAAGTCAAACTAATCCTTAACCTAACTAAGTAGTTTTATTTTGAAAAGCCTGGAGCAGAAATTGACACATGTGTTGCTGGACATTCGTAGGAAAACGCATGAAAAATACGTTGTTGAAAGTCGTGCTGAGCGTCACGAAAAAAATGTGAAATTTGTGTCTATGTACACGAATAAAATAAATTAAATTTCGTGACTATTTGACTGCGTTGGAAATGATGGACACGTGTGATGGATGATACAAAATGATGGAAAAGTACAGCAACCTTTTATCTCACTGATCTCAGCCTAACTATTTACTCCTTACAGCATGTCAGGTTTTTTTATTTTTTTTATTTTACTTATTGCTAAATGCAAACTGGCATTCAACTGACAAAACAAGATGGTGACTTTTACTGTGAAGCAGCCACACGAAACAGTGTATTTGTTAGCATTAAGACCGTTCATTAAAAATGTATGTACAAAACAAGACAATGGGGTTTTTCAGCTTTTGTTTTTGCCAGCAGATTATCTTAATTTTTTGCAAGGGAGTAACGTAACGAGAGGCAACAAATATCCATTGTATTAGGAAAAGGGCTGTCAAAGTTAACGCGATAATAACGCATTACCGCAAATTTGTTTTAACATCACTAATTTATTTAACGCATTAAAGCAATCGATCTTTCAGAGGTTGTAGCGGGCTCAGTTTTAAAGCCCAACCATGTCAAACTAGCTTGTCACAAAGGAGGCTAAATAACGCTCCAAACTTACGCTGAATTTTGGCGAGGAAAAACTGGCATGGCCATTTTCAAAGGGGTCCCTTGACCTCTGACCTCAAGATATATGAATGAAAATGGGTTCTATGGGTACCCACGAGTCTCCCCTTTACAGACATGCCCACTTTATGATAATCACATGCAGTTTGGGGCAAGTCATAGTCAAGTCAGCACACTGACACACTGACAGCTGTTGTTGCCTGTTGGGCTGCAATTTGACATGTTATGATTTGAACATATTTTTTATGCTAAATGCAGTACCTGTGAGGGTTTCTGGACAATATTTGTCATTGTTTTGTGTTGTTCAATTTTATTTCTTATTGTCAATAATAAATATTTACATTCATTTGACAGCCCTAATTAGGATAAATTGTAAAACCTAGAGGGGAGGTTTTATAAGCCCTCTGGGGTTTCTTACCTCTCCTTGTGTGTTGCTATATACTTTTGTTGTTTATCACTTCCTTTTGTGCTAATAAACTAAACTAAAGAGGAAGAGCTGCAGGCTGCACACCTCCGACTCCTCAGCGAGCTAACCAACTTTCCTGTGACCTGCTGTGGAAATCGTCATATCGCTGTTGCATATATTTTTGACTCGGACTTCTTCCTCAAAACAACGTGAAGTGGTTTGGCTGCATTGTAAACTGATCCACCAGTTGATCTTATATCTGACAAAATAGCTGCTTAAAGAGTGCTGTAGCATTAAAAACCGGGTTTGCTGTTACCATGGTAACCACGGGTGTCACCAAATCAACCAAGACTGATTTTTTTTTTTTCACAATTATCAATGATTTTCTAAATCTTGACAAAAGTTTCTATACAACCTTATTAGCCTGGTTCTATACTATCAGGAAGTGTGATTAAAGCTGAGGTAGGTGAGATTGGAGCAAATATGATTAAAAAAAGTTATTATTATAAAACGGTCGCTATATCGTGACAGTAGTACATGAAACAAGTAACCTAAAAAGAAAAATATCATGTGCCTCTGTGTCCTCCGGTGCTCCTAATGGCATCTGCAAGATTTCACATACCGGAGGAAAACAAGCAGTAAGAGCTGATCTGAGGTCTGCTGTCCAGCTGCCGTCTATGAGAGCCGGCTGTCAATCACTCACGAACTCCGACCAAACGGTCAAACTAAGCAGCGCTGATCAAATATGAATCAATATTCTGTTACGTGAATGCCTATTTCTCTCCTCAAATGTTTTCAGAATCATTTTGTAGTGCACGGTTTAGCTGTAAGATGAGAACGTTTGTGACGCGGCCGCCATGTTGAGATATCTTGAAGGTTATGCTGAAAGGTTATTATGGAATTTTATCCCAATGATGCCAAAAATATACTGCCTACTGCAGCTTTAACAGCTTTTACATTTGACAATATAAACACTTATTTCTGATACGTTTTCTTCTTCATGGCTTGTTTGCATGACTTTCTTTTAAAAGATCTCATTTCACCTCCTGGATAAACTCGCATTTTAGAGTTCAGCTCTCTGAGTTGTTAAAGTTTGCGACCGTCAAACATCATGACAATAACATATACTGTAGGAGGATAACACTTTAAAGGGTCAGTTCACCCAAATTAAACATCTCTCCAGCCATGCAGTCAGGTTTTGTTTTACAGGTTTTGAGACATCAGTATTTGTGATTTCTGCCTCCATGATCCTCAGCACAATGGAAGTGAACGGGATTTTGTTTCCCGTGGTCACAGAATTGAAAATATTAAAATTAAAATAGCAAATTCAACAGCAAAAGTGTGTTTCCAGTGTCCAATGCTCTATTTAATCTGGATCGTCGAGAGCTTATTGTGAACAATTTTATAGTAACATTGACACTGATTCTGTAGAGACATGATTTTTCAAATATAATTTTAACAATTCCATTTGCCTCCATTGTTTTGGGGCTGGAGACAGAATCGGAGACAAATATCTAAAAACCTGGAGAAATAAAACCAAAACTCTCTGCGTGACGAGATACCACTAGTGAGATTGAGGAGATGAAACAAAACCCAGAATCGATCAAACTGATCAAATCAAGAATAATTTGCCAAAGAAGAAGAAGAACACGAGCCGGTTTTCTGACTCAAACTAAACTGAGACTCAGTAACGTACGCGGGTTTATTGAAGCCCGACATTTAACTAGTAACGGTGACCAAAATGCCGTTGTTAAAAAACAGCTGATTTGATCAGCCTTTTACGTTAAAGTAAAGTGATTTTGCTGTTTGTGTTGTGAAGTAAATCGGAAGTCTGATTTCACCACAACGACTGATTTGATGATTTTCCAAATCGTGGAGAGTCTGAACCGGGCTTTGCAGCACATTTTATTTTGCATTTTGTGGGGGTTTAAGATTCATATTTCCTATTTCCTTCTGATTATATGAAGGCTCAGATCAAACATGCAAACATGATTTGATTTAAATGACTGAAATCAGGACAAATCTGAACATAATCTTTAAATTTGAGCTGGTAAATGACAAAAGTGTGAACACAGCGTTCAGCCCCGTGATCACAATTGTGGTGATTTGCAGGTCAAACATTTTCTAGCTTCAATGTAACGATTTATATCAGGATATAGTATGAATTCTGGTAATTCAATAAATAAATAGTCTAAATGAAATAACCACATGGTAAAGCCTGTTGTTATATACTCCTGTGTTAATGAAACAGTCTTTTCTCATTTTAAGAACTTGAGTGCAAAATGGGCATAACAGTTTTAAGTGAGATTATAGAGACAAAATAAATAAATATAGGGATAGAAAGATATAGAAAATCATATACGATGGACATTTTTATATTGTTTTGACGATATATATCGTCATATTACCCAGCCCTACATGTAACAATTGTTTTAACAGCAATTAAATATATTTCAATAAGTAAGCACAAACACATTTAGCCTGGTTTTAACCCAGACATCACCTGCAAATCACCAAACTGATGCCTATACCGGGAGTGTTCGACTACACTCACACTTCTAGTACAGTATGTTGTCTTTTCACTCTTCTAGTTTGTTTCTCACTTGAAGTCACGTATTAATTCATGTAATTCACTTCAGCTCTTTGCATGTTGGGCCACGACAACTTTAAGCAACACTGCAGAAATACAATTTAAACATCAGCAAATATCATCCGGTGTAACCAAACTCCGGTTTTCGGTTCACATGCTGAAACGGTTGAAATTAAGAGTCATTTGATCAAAAAGCAAATCTGTGTAAGAAACGTCTACTACTGTATCTGTTTAGACGACATCAGGCTCAGTTATCTGCAGACAATGCAAAGACAATGGAGGGACGGACGGCAGACACACACACACACACACACACACACACAAAAACACACGCTGTGACAACTTAGAAATGTGGTGTGTATGTATGACAGAAAAAGTCTATTTGACCGCTACGGACAAAAACAGTATCACAGAAATAAGAGCGTGTGCATGAACGGAAGTATGTTCTGCATCATGCGTGTGTGTGTGTGAGTGTGTGTGTGTGTCATCTTGTGTGCAGGCCTACAGTTCGGTCGTATAAAACGTTGCTCAGCTAAAAATAAATAAAGGGCTCGGGAGAGGAGCGAAAAGCATTGTGTGCTGTGAGTCACGACCAGGAGTGGTGGTGGTGACGATACACTCCCCCCCCACTACCACACACACACACACACACACACACACACAATCACACCTTCTCCTCCCCATTCAAATGCTGACAGGGAGAGTACCGGTTCTCAACACCAAGAGATCAAGACCTCCAGAAACTCCAAAAGACTTCAACACACACACACACACACTGACAACATAAAGCCAAGACGGAGACAGACTATAATATCCAGTCACATGATAAACAGTAAATATATAAAGTATCTTTAGATTTTACAACATCTGAATTCACAGAAAAGCATTCCTTCCTGAGTGTAAGTAAATCTTACACCACTTTTTTTGCCACTTCACATGATTTATAACGTCATTTTTTACATTATACATGATAAACTGTATTTATTTATTGTGTGTTATACACATTCCGGTGGGTTTACTCTCCACGACATCGCTGTGTTCTTCCTGTTTACAGACACAGACTTGACTCATGCCCAAAATTAATAGAAAATACAAATTATATTACTCCTACAAAAAAGGATGAGTCATATTCAGTGCATCCGTCTACAGCGACACAATATGGGCTTTCAAACTAAACATGTGTAATTATTCAGCTATGTAGAGATATAATGTGTCATTAAAGAGGTATTCCACCACAATCTCTCTTTTTTTTTTTACACTGTTTTTAATTCAACTTGTCTCTATTGCCAATTGATATACCACTGTAGTGCTTGCTGATATCCACTTAAAGGGACTATTTGTAACTT
Organism: Sebastes umbrosus; assembly: GCF_015220745.1. Classification (NCBI taxonomy): domain Eukaryota; kingdom Metazoa; phylum Chordata; class Actinopteri; order Perciformes; family Sebastidae; genus Sebastes; species Sebastes umbrosus. The sequence goes on from NC_051272.1 coordinate 5,919,959, forward strand.
TCAGAAATGCTTCTTAACAGCGACACCTGTGGCCGTGAAATCAACGAAAGTCAGCGTCGAGCTCGTGCTCGCTCTAAATGGACATGAACGAGCATCGCTCAAAACAGTGAGGCGACACACGTCAGCTAAAAGCACAATATCACTCTATATTTCAGCTGCTTGGCAGTAATGTTAGCTGACCAGACGAAGGTCTCTCCATGAATCAATGCTGATACTGTGTTTGCTTCTCCTGCCTCAGCGCAGGCTTCAGCAGCGGGGCTTCCCAGCGAGAAACTCGTCTCCCTCCGCCCGCAGCCGGAGAGAGCAGGAAGACACCGGCAACCGGTCGGTAACGAGACGGTAACGTTTCTCGCTGCGGAGCCCCGTTACTTCCCAAGACACGGGAAACCTCTGTTGGTCTGGAGGAGCTGCAGCATTTATTTCTGCACAAACGTCCACTGTACATTCACTAGATATTCTCAGAGCTAAACTAACTCTTCTGCAGTGTGGAGTGAGCGCGCGTTCACGTCTAGAGGTGGAGCGAGTACGCGAGAACGCGCGCGCTGTGTGGGTGGAGGCGAGCAGGCAGAGGAGACGAGACAGCGGCCACAAGCGAGCGCGCATATGCGAGTGCGCATGTGTGCCGACCTGGTACATTTATACGCTTAGAAAGTTACAAACAGTCCCTTTAATGAAGGATTTCACATTAACAGACAGGTAAGTCTTTCCTGGGACGACAACATTACATGAAAAGGGACAAACACAGATTGTGTTCGGTGGATAAGAAGAAGTGTGAAGAAGTTATTTATTGTCATGTGACAATCGTAGCTTGATAGTTGTGGTCTGGACAAGTAAAACTGTTTTTTGGGAGAATAAGCAGGTGATGCTGTTTTACTAAAAGAAAACTCGTCAGTTACCTCGACTGACTAAAACCTCAATTCGCCCCGGGTTTGGTTAATGTCAGACTCACGAAAAAATGTCAAGCTCTGTGACTAAAACCCTCCACTCCAGAGCTCGTCCTCCTCCAGTTTTCAAAGTACTCATTCTCTGATTTAATAGGGAAATACCACTTGCATGAAGAACTCATTTATTACTCAATTATGTTTGTGCTCTTGGACAGATCAATCTATATTTGTCAGCATGCACATCTCAAACCAGAATGAAAACACCAGCGTGATCTGGGCTTTTTGCTCGTTCTTTTTTCAAAACATTTCCCAGCCTTTTAAAGCTTCAGTAGGCGAGATTGGAGCAAATATGATTAAAAAAAAAGTTATTTTTATAAAACGGACGCTATATCGTGACAGCAGTTCATGAAACAGGTAACCTTAAAAAAAAATGATGTGCCTCCGGTGTCCTCCGGTGCTCCTAACGGCATCTGCAAGATTTCACAGACTGGAGGAAAACAAGCAGTCAGAGCTGATCTGAGGTCTGCTGTCCATCTGCTGTCTATGAGAGCCGGCTGTCAATCACTCGCAAACTCCAACCAAAAGGTCAAACTAGGCAGCGCTGATCAAATATGGATCAATATTATGTTACGTTAATGCCTATTTCTCTCCTCAAATGTTTTCAGAATCATCTTGTAGTGCACGGTTTAGCTGTAAAGCGGCTGCTATTGTGAAATCTGTTGAAGGAACGCCAAGTTCTGGTCACATTACCGGAGCACAGCCAATAGGAACGCTCTCTCAATGAAATGACCTGTGATTGGTCAAAGTCTAGATTTTCTAAAGCTTGAAAACAGAGCCATGAGGAGGTGCAGAAGTCTAGTTATCTCTCAGAACACTTGAATTACAATATGCTGAAAGGTTATTATGGGATTTTTGCCCAAATGATGCCAAAAATATACTGACTACTGCCACTTTAATGTCATTTATGCCAATTTCTGCATGTTTGTGAACACTTTTATGTCAGTTTTATGAAGCCAGTTTCACCATTTTCTCCAATATCTATGTTTTTTTCTCCTTTAAACTCCGACCACCAACTTAAAGGGACTATTTGTAACTTTGTACGCGCATAAATGTAGCGGGTCGTCACACATGTGCGCTCGCATATGCGCGTTCGCGTGTAGCCGCTGTACCCTCCTCCTCTGCCTGCTCTCCTTCACTCAGACAGCTCAGCTCGCTCCACCTCTAGACGTGAACGCGCGCTCACTCCACACTGCAGAAGAGTTAGTTTAGCTCTGAGAATATCTAGTGAATGTACAGGGGACGTTTGTGCAGAAATAACTGCTGCAGCTCCTCCAGACCAACAGAGGCTTTTCGTGTCTTGTGAAGTGACCAAGCTGTGCAGAGAGTTACGTTGTCTTCTCGTTACCGACCGGGTGCCGGTGTCTCCTCTGCTCTCTCCGGCTGCGGGCGGAGAGAGCAGGGAGACATGCTGCAGAGCTCCGCTGCCTCAGCCTGCACTTAGGCAGGAAAAGCCAACACTAGGATCAGATCTAAATCATGTTCATGGAGAGACCTTTGTCTGGTCAGCTAACATTACTGCCAAGCAGCTGAAATATAGAGTGATATTGTGGTTTTAGCTGACGTGTGTCGCCTCACTGTTTTGAGCGATGCTCGTTCAGGTATATTGAGAGCAAGCAAGCGCGAGCCCGACGCTGACTTTCGTTGATTTCACGGCCACAGGTGTCGCTGTTAAGAAGCATTTCTGAAAGTTACAAATAGTCCCTTTAAGAAAGATACCTCCACCAGCTACAGCCTGAAAGTTAAATAGAGATGAAATCTTCATTTCACCCAATCACGGGTTAATTTCAATCAAACACTAAACACAAACTTCGACCTTAGTATATTTATACACATCAAGATCTGTTAAATTCAACATAGTGCTGACTACATAGCAAAGAAAGTGATTTTTACACCATTATAGAAAACAGTTTTTCTTTTTCTCAAAGGTGCCCTTTTATTCAGATTTCACTTGACTTTGCTAAAAAAAAAATGCTCTTTCTCTTCTTGCAAATAGTTACAAACTGTATTTAATTAGTTGTGACTGAATGAATTTCAAGACCGTTCAAGTGCTGACTGGCCGACATCAGCACCCCATCCAATTCAAAGGACATGACCCTGCTGAGTGGCGGATTTTCAGTCCAACAGCTTAGTGAGGGAGCCAATCAGGAGTCAGTCCAGATGTGATGCGTTCACAATTGTTACAGCCCCCCAACACAGAGGAGCCAACCTCAAAAAAGTCGTGCCAACAAATCCCAATCAAACACCTCAAGTTACCTCATGTATTTTTGATCAAATTTGATCTTGAACTCAATGCAAAGACGACAACGAACTTGGGATGTTCTGCACCTGTGAGACCAAATCTAGTCAGTAGTCTCTGTTCATACGGCACAGACAATAGTGGAGAAATAAACTAAAGACAAAGTAGGCAACCATTTTCATTCCATTGTTTTAACCAGAAATAGGATATGAAAATTTGGAGGAAATCACTCATTTATAAAGCTAAACGGCCAGTCAGAGCATCCGGCCATTAAATAGGCATTATCGGTCCATATAAGCACCATACACTCTAAGAAAAGTCTGTAAATATACGGGCCAATACACCGTGTTAATATGAAGGAATTTTCTGTTTTGATTTTTCACAGGAGTTTTACCGGTATTTTTAAATACGCATTGCATTGTGGGAACAAGAACCTCCACTAGCGCCAAAGTTGGAAGAGGCAGAGACCATCACACACGGCAAAGTTTAGTTCAAATTTCTGATTTGGAGAAACGTTCTCAAACTTCTGTGGTAAAAAAATCAACAATTAATGTCTAACCAAAATGATTTATGTTAAGGATAATATTACGACTTTTTTTCTCGTAAAGTTATTTATTCTCGTAATATGACAACTTTTTTCTCAAAAAAGTTATGACTTTATTTTCGTAATATTACGACTTTTTTTTCTTGAAATAGTATGACTTTATTCTTATTAAATTAAGACTTTTTTTCTGGTGATATTATGACTTTATTCTCGAAATCTCAGAATTTTTTTCCCTCAATGTGGCCCTAATACTCCGTCGTACTAGTCTGTATTGACTGAAATGGAAACGCATCTGAGTAAACATGCCACACTCAGAGCTGGTGACGTAGAATAAAAAGAGAGAAAGACCGTTTATGGTGGGCGGGTCCAAAAAACACAGAACTTTCAACAAGGAGACCGGGGTTCGTGTCCCAAAGTGTTGCCGAGTTATTTTGAAGTTACGTTAGTGACGTTTGTTACGTGTTTTTTTATTGACGCTTGCGACGTACTTTCTGTTCTTCTGTTACATTGTTTCCGTATGTATTTTACTTAGTTTACGTACTTATTTTAAGTCCAACTATGATATTTTTCCTAAACCTAACAAAGTGGCTTTGTTGCCTAAACCTTACTGCAACCGTTACCGTAGTTTTGTTGAGTGGTGTACAAATTACATACGTAAAGAGACGTACAAATGACATACGAAAAGACTAAAAGGCATTCTCATACAAGCCGAATGTTCTTGTAAAGTCGTGCTACTTATAAGCCTTCCCATGAGATTGGGTTGATCCATCCCAACCTCCTCCCTACACAGGCTTTGTCGCTCTATAATAACATCACCCAACTTCCGTTTTTGCTCCCATCATAATAACTACAGCTGCTGGAGGGCTTCGTCACTTCAACGTAAAGAGTCTACACCACGGTCAGGCCAACAGTGGAAGTTTGCAGCAATAAAGACTGCAGTGTGAGCGGAGGTGGCCATCACAGCTCGCTGAAAAAAAGTATGGTTTCATTAAAATCTTAAACTCTTTCACAACTGACCACTTTGTGATTCATTTGCACCTAGTTGGAAAATTAGTTTACTAAATAGTTTAAGTACACAAGTTTTGAGAGGCAACAAGTCACATCGTTATCATCATCTTAATAAGATTGATTAAAAAAATTATGTTGGCCACTTTCTGTGGGACATGAAATAAAGATTTTGCAGATTATGTACAAAACAGAGTTCATGTAAATTAATCTAACGTTGGAATCTAAAGCAAGTGTGTCAGGAAAAATGGTGGAAATTATACAGGAATTTTTGACTGTAACAATTATGAATGCACCTAGCAATCACGACAGATTATTTATATTATGATAAATGTCTCACTTCATGGTCATTTTAAGATTCTTAATGAACAAGGACTTTTGCAGTTTTTTTCTTATTGCTAACAAATCCCATGAGAAGACCAAATCATAGACATAAATCTTCAAATCTTTAAAAACAGGTAGAAGAAGAACAGGATGAATAGAGAGGCGAAGTTCCGTCCCTTCTGGTGGACCACCATGGGACCTTATTTCGGAAAAAAACATGAATGATAGTCAACGGCGAGAGACAAATGTAATTTTGATGACGCTTGAATTGTGTGAATGTATGTGTACGTATGAATCACACGTACGATGTTTGTCAATTTAAAAGATAATTTTGCAAGTCAAGAAAGTCACAGTTTGTTGTAAAACTGTTGAAGTATAAGACTGTGAAAATACGTAATTAGAAAGACTACACACCCAAAAGTCGCGTAAGTGACGTCTCTCTCTCTGAAGCTATGATGCTTGATGATATGTGTTTCGTACTGGGATGAACTCACACAAGCAACGGGTTTTGCTCCTTCTTTCACTTCCCGGCTGATAAAAAGACCAGGAGTCGCTGGATAGAACACATCAGGGAAGATAACGTTTCGTGCGTACAACATAGCTAAGTTGTTGGTGACGAGAGATGTAGTTCGCCGAGTGGTTTCACGATAAACTAAATGATACTACGACAAACCTACGACAAAATGAGAATTTCGTGACACAAATTTTGTGATTTGTCTCTCGCCGTTAACTACTGTACAGATTTTTTCCGAAATAAGGTCCCATGGTGGTCCACCGGAACTTCCCCTCTCTATAGTGTATTTGTTGAGGACTATTTTCAGTCGCAGATTGATACACATCTGGTTCACTAGATTACTTCTGGCCAATGTGACCTCATCCCGACTCGTCATATTTTGAAACTTGGGCAGAAAGGGCAGCCTTTTGTGTCGTATCTCGACGCAGAATGTTCGTGCGTGGTTAACGTTGGAATGTGTGATTAAGGTCGTGAAACGGTCGGTTTAGGCAACAAAACTATTTGGTTAGGGTCAGAAAAAAGTTTGGCTTAAAATAAGTACACTTAACTTAAGCTACAGACATAACGTCACGTGACTCCGTGACATAACGTCAAAGTAAAAATAACTCATCTTTTGGTTTCACACGGGACACGAATGCACGGCCCCCTGAGTGAAAGCTCTGTGTTTGACCGATCCACCACACCTCCCTCACGCCCTTAAGAGGACTTTCTCATTCTTTATACTACGTCTGGTGATCTGAGCATCTAATAATGAAGCACATGGGTTTACGTTGAAGGTAGTTGACAGCCAGGTGCATCTCATAAATACACTAAAGGGTGCCTTGTGAATCGGTATCAAGACGCCGAGGACCGCGTAAACTAAATTAAGCTTTTGTCGGCCGTGGGCGCAGGCCTCACCGACATTCCCTGCTGTTCTGGTGTACTACCAGGGCGCGAGGACCGAGAGACCTTGTGCACAAGAGAAAGAAAAAAAAAAAAAGAAAAAAATAATAATAATAATGGCAAAGTAAAATATGACTCAAAAGGAGGACGGAACATGTCATCCAGTGAAACAGTGTGCAACCTGGTCTCCTAAAAATTACGTTCCCATACAACAAAACTGCATTGTGAATTATGTTTGGAGGGAAACGTATTTTGTCGCGGATTACGATTGTTTTTGACGTATCACAAATACGTTTGTAAGGATAGTCACAGGAATAATCACGTAGGACCGCTGTCTGCGTCCGGTGTGAAACTAAAAGTCAATGTTCATTTTTTTTTTTATCTTGATGTTGATGTCATCTTTAAAGTAGTTTTGTTGCATTTTTTGTGTTTTGTTTGAATTCTGTAGTCATTTTAAGCCAAACCAGGATGTTTTTTTATTAAACCTAACCAAGTAGTTTTGTTGCATTCAAGTTAACCATGTGGTTAAAACTGTTTAAAAGTGTGACCGTAATCTGGGAGAAAATATGTTACCCTCGAAGCATAGTTGAGAAGTATAGCTGTATGGGAACGTAATTTTGTAGGTGACAGCGTTGCACTTTGGCACAATTATGTGTTTTTAATGTTTTTGGACAACAATGGAGCTCTGTGGCACAGAGGAAGACGATATATATCAGGCTTTGGCTACACAGGAGATACTTGTTTGTGGGATCAAGTCATTGTTGGTTTTGGTCTTTTCATTGTAACAGAAATGTAGAATTTCATCAGCCTTATCCTTTTAAAATCACATTTTTAAAATACATGTTTTGTGTAGTACCCAAATAGTATCTTACACACTGAAAATCAAATGCAAGGTGTCATTATGACCCAACTACACACACCAACGATGCCAGTTTTCTTTCTTACAATTGCAAATAAAACAAACAACCTCCCCCAAAAACACACACAAATGATTAATTCTCAAGGGTGACATAAAACTTCAATCCAACATGGAGGTTTGAGGTGGACTTAGCAAATGTGTCGTCATTCATTGTGAATAAAACAGATTACACGGCATGGAACGTGTGATTTCAGTGGGGCTTGCGAAAAAACAAAAAGTCACAAAAATAAATCATTATCATTTGTGTTTATACTTTAAATTGTCTATTGGTGACGTTGATGACTTTATCTCAAAAGACACATTTAAGGAATAAGTGAACCACATGAATTCTGGCTGCATCCACATGTGGTCTTCAAGCAGATGTAAGCATCCCTGTAAAGCCACACTATGACGTTTCTCAGCTAAAAACAAATAGATGCAGCTCGATAATCTGCAAGAAATACATGCATAAATAAATATTTCCTGTCTTTGATGACAAACTTTAATGCAGCACATACTGGGTGTTTTGTCGATAGGACCCAGATTTGTCTTTTTTTTTGTAGCCTTCGTCTTCAAAGCCCCTCGGTCTCAGTTTGAACCATGACGTCATCTCCCCAAATATAGCTTTGCACTGCTCGTATTAAACAAGTCAACAGTGTTGTCAGTGGATATTTAGGGACATGCCGTCATTTATCACACACACAGGTGGGGGTGACGTCAGGACAGCAGTGCTCTCTTTACACTTAAAGGTAAAACATACATCATGGTATTTAGATGATAGGAAGGCTATTAAAACGTCCCATCAAAGCTTTAATTTACAGTAATTATTCATATTTAGAGCATCATGAGTCATTATAGATACTTATGATTGGATTATGGGTATATCCTCCAGCACAGTGTTACTGTATTTTGACCTGGAATCTAATGTGCGAGTTAAAACAGCCAAACTATTTTTTGCACAACACCATGTGATGATTTGATGACTGTTAAATGATGCCACAGTGTCACCATGACGTCAATAGCTTGAACACTTGAACACACCAAACAATTCCCACTATTGCATGGTTGGACCATTTTGCATCCCCACTTGGATCATTGTGATTTAATTTTTCTGAGGAAGCAACGACAAGCATCACGTTTAAGGACGTGCAAGTGATAGAGGTCAGGGGGAGTAAACAATCACCACAGCGGTATACGACACCAAACTAACAGCGAATAATTTCTATTAGGGCTGGGCGACAATTCAATATGATAATTTATCGTCTTTCAGTGGACTCATATCATGATGAAATCATATATCGAGATATCGTGATACACAATTACATCGTCTAAATTGATAATAGGCAGGATATTTTTTTGGCATCATTGGGCAAAAATCCCATAATAACCTTTCAGCATATTGTAATTCAAGTGTTCTGAGAGAAAACTAGACTTCTGCACCTCCTCATGGCTCTGTTTTCAGGCTTTAGAAAATCTAGCCCGTGACGGGAGACTTTGACCAATCACAGGTCATTTCATTGAGAGAGCGTTCCTATTGGCTGTGCTCCGGTCATGTGACTGGAACTTGGTGTTCTTTCAACAGATTTTACAATGGTGGCTGCGTCACAAACTTTCTCATTTTACAGCTAAACCGTGCACTACAAGATGATTCTGAAAACATCTGAGGAGAGAAATACGCAGTAACGTAACATAATATTGATTCATATTTGATCAGCGCTGCCTAGTTTGACCGTTTGGTCGGAGTTCGTGAGTGATTGACAGCCGGGTATCATAGACAGCAGACCTGAGATCAGCTCTTACTGCTTGTTTTCAACAAGTGAAATCTTGCAGATGCCGTTAGGAGCACCGGAGGACACAGAGGCACATGATTTTTTTTCAGGTTACCTGTTACCTGTACTACTGTCACGATACAGCGACCGTTTTATAAAAATAACTTTTATTAATCATATTTGATCCAATCTTGCCTACTTCAGCTTTAATCTGATTACTCTGTATTAGCGTGCATTCATGTACGCATAGTCAGTGTACAGCTGGAAATATATTTTTTTTTTCTCTATAATTTCCCTTGAAACTGTTCTGTTCATTTTGCACTGAAGTTCTTAATAAAATGAGAAAATACTTTTCATTTGTCAAGTATTTAATTCACATAGGATTTACCATGTGGTTATTTCATATAGACTATGTTTTTATTGAATTACCAAAAAACATGCTTTATCGTGATATTTATTGTTATCGAGAAGTGAAATACCTTTATCGGGATAGAAGATTCTGGCCGTATCACCCAGCCCAAATTTCTATAAAACGCCAAATAGCTCGTAGACAAAATAGTGTGTGTTTTAAGAAATACAAAACACACACGAGCTGCTTTTCACATGAAAATATTTTTTTGTGAAAAAAATATTTTCTCTTATTCATATGATTGGTGCAAAAAATGAGAACTGTGAGGACTCAATTTGGCCAGTTTTGTTTTTTAGGTACAAAGGTTAAAGGGTTAGTTCACCCAAATTCCAAACAAACATATTTTCTCACGTACATCTTAGCCATGCAGATGTCTTTGGTTTTATTTGTCCAGGATTTGTTTTGAGATCCGACTCTGAGACGCCCCTTTGCTCACAGCATTGGAAAAATTACATATGGAAATTTAACAGCAACATATCTTTCTGGCGTCAGTCTCCATGTTACTCTGGATAAAAAACAGACCTCTCTGTCAACAGTTTTCATTGGAACTACTTTCTACCGAAGATATAGACAACTGTTGACAGTGTGTTTTGTGGATTATCCTGATATATGAGGACACTGTAAATATATTTTTTTTCAATGCTGCGAGCAACACAAACAAAAATACATTCACCGCCATTGTTTTGGGGCAAAAATATCTGCATGTATATACCATTAGAGGTACGTAAGAAAATAGATTTTTTTGTCATTTGGGTGAACAAGCCTGACCTAAAATAACTTACCCTAACTTTAGCCTATGAACAGAGAAATGACCCGAACCTGTCATGTAATTTTATACTTACAGCAGCATTCAAGATGCAAATTTATAATATGTTACAAAAAGCAATGCTATACTGCTTCAAAAATACTACTGCTGCAAAGATCATGTTTTTTTTTGTAGGATATTAGCTGATTACACAGCACACACATGCTAAAACATCTATAGCATCCATTTTGTTGCAAGAGCATATGATTGTGTGATGACCACTTCCTGTGTTAGGAGCAGGGGTTTATAGGAGGAGCACCTGAATGCACCATCACATGTAACAGGGATGCAAAATAGCTGCCATGAAATGTCTCCAACAGTCAGGTCAGGGCGAGCCTATTGACCTTCCCAGCCAACATAAGTTATACACCAACATGATCATATTTTCCATATCCTTCTACCTCACTCTTTGTAAAGTGGAAATTGATAATGAATGCAGTAATAAAACCTGTTATATAGAAACAGGGAGGGACGTTTTGCTTTGTTAGATTACAGACATTTTGGCCTGGATTGCTGCACCAGGTCACGACGCGCTCCTCCTCTGCTCGTACTGGTAACTACAGCGTCATTACAAGGGCAAGTAAATCTAAGGTGACGTCGAGGTGTTGCCTGAACTGTCGACGATATGATGACTCACACTGAGAGGTGACATAGCAGGTATTTGGGAGGAGACTTTACAGCTCCATGGTGCCAAAAAAAAAACAAAGAAGTCTAAAGCAGCAGACACAGTGGATGTTACAGTCAGTCATATAGTGCATAGTGCTCTCACACCTGCTCAGATATCATCAATGAACATTTATAATCACCAAATAACTTTGTCCATCACATAGTTTTACAACCAACACTGATGCACAAATACAGCTGCAGTGTGACCCAACCAAATAAAAATCTCCCAAATTCAACCAGATGATTTTAGACCTAACAATTACAATGTCAGATTGAATGGCAAGCGATGGGCCTGTGTACGAGTTTCTGCCACATTATCAGAAAATATAATATATATTCATATGATGGAAAAAGTTATGTTGAAAATACAGGACTACAGCAAAGCACGATTCACAAATCCGGATGACAAAACGCGCAAAATGTCGCCTCAAAGATCACAACAATCCTGATTAGGAATCTTATACTGACATAAGAAGACATGTGAAATACCAGGCAAACTATTTAACCACTAAGACACATTCCAACACCCTCCTATAGATATATATCATAGGAATATTTCTTTTTTATTATCCAGGTATATAATTTACCAGCTGCTACTTTTACGCATCGTTTTTTGGATGTTTGACAACCATCTTAAGAACTCAAATCATCTCTACGTTTGAGACAATATAACATATAACATTCAACATATATAGGCAACATTACACATCTTGGTATATGTATAATTTAAAAGGCCTACAATGAGTTGAAATGAGAAGAAAAAGAGAAGAAAATGTACCTGCTGCTACTTTTACGCATCGTTTTTAGATGTGTTTGTTACGTTTGAGACAGTAACACATTCAACATATAGGCAACACTACACTTCTTGGCATATGTATAATTTAAAAGGCCTACAATGAGTTGAAATGAGAAGAAATAGAAGAGAAGGAGATCCAGCACCAGAAGCCAAACTATTTAACCACTAACACACACTTCAAGACTCTCCTATAGATATATATCATATTCCTTTTTATTATTCCGGTATAAAAATGTACCTGCTGCTACTTTTACGCACCGTTTTTAGATGTATTTGACAACATCTTATAAGAACACAAATCATCTATTTGAGACAGTAACACATTCAACATATAGGCAACACTACACTTCTTGGCATATGTATAATTTAAAAGGCCTACAATGAGTTGAAATGAGAAGAAAATGGAAGAAAATGTAACTGCTGCTACTTTTACGCATCGTTTTTAGATGTGTTAGACACCATCTTAAGAACACAAATCATCTCTACGTTTGAGACAATATAACATATCACATTCAACATATAGGCGACACTACACTTCTTGGCATGTGTATAATTTTAAAGGACTACAATGAGTTGAAATGAGAAGAAAAAGGAGAGAAGGTAGATCCAGCACCAGAAGCTTTCTGCGCAGACACACAACTCCTGCTCTCAAACGCACCGAGCAGTCATAACGAGCATCATAACGCAAAATGCAATTTAAAGGGTGATTTGGGTTTGACGTCACCCTCTAACACATCGCAGGCTGTTCAATTACCTTTCTCTGGATGAGGAAGAGGAGGAGGAGGAAGGTCGGTCGGTCGGTGTCTCTCTCTCTCTCTCTCTTTGTGCGCTCCGAGGTGAAAACATCCAAAACGTGGGTCCTCTTTTTTTTCTTCTCTTCTGCACATCTGGATGCTCCAACAGCAGCAGCAGCAGCATCAGCAGCAGGTCCACACAAGTCACCTCGTCTCCATCTTTGCTCTGTTTTTTGTTGTTGTCATTGTTCTCTCCTGCAAGACAGAAAGAAAAGACATGCATGGTGAGATTTAAACCGATTATAACCTCCTGGGAACCGAGTTAAAAAAAGTGTCTTCCAATTACTTTTTTTGTGATTTCCTTCCTATTTAGGGTTAAAAGAAAATCTTAACAATTTAGGCTTATTAAACTTTATTTTTATTGTCCACTGTATAGTGGACTACAGGACTATTTCAGTGTGAAAAGACTAAAACAAAATGAACAGATTATGGCTGTAGAGTGATATTAAACTAAGAATACATTCAAATTGATTTAAAAAAAACAACACATATGCCATATCACTGGAAAGCCTAGGATGTCCCTCTTTATAATACACCAGGGGTTGATAGAGTAGGTCAGAAGAGTAAGAGGATATGCATGTGGACAAAATGTCAACTACAGAGGACACATGTCAATGGGCTGGGTCTCAGGAGGATAAAGTTCATCTGTGCGTGCAGGCCTAGATGTGGTGTACAGGGTGGTTTGGAGGTAGAGGTGGGGAAACTTTATCACCTGCACCAGGTGGATATCAGACTGCACAACACAACCACAAACATACACTATATGTTCAAAAAAGTCTCAGTTTCTACGCACCAGATTGACACAAACCTATACAATATGCAACAATTACGTCACCTTTAAATGATGCATGGGTAAGTTTGCATGGGAGTCACAGATCAACAGAGAACCAGCCTCCCATATCCTGCACACAACTTTGTCTTTTTGTCGTTATACGTGCTAATAAGACGGAAAGAGACGCAGGAGACTCCAAAGGTCAGAGGTCACACTGTTTCCCTTTATAGACAATAACGTCATCTGTCTGTTTCACCGTTTCCAGATTTTGCTTTGTCTTGTCAAAGTTAATTAATGATACGTGTCCTGCTTTAACAGGCCACCTGCAACAAGGTGTTTTTTGCATCTTCTGCGCAGCCTCATCTAGCTGCTTTGCTCATGGGTTTGGGTCACATCATGGCACTCTCGGAAATTACATAGACGCATGCTTTTTTCTTTTTGCAAGGTGTGTTCATCTTGCTCGCTGCACGTCGTGACTCTTTTCTTTTCTGTGTAACTCTACGTCGTCACCAAAAGACCTATAGAGACCAGGCTTAATTTTGAATTACGTCACTTTCTGCTCTCTGACGTGCACTTTTTTTTCTCGACCCTGACAATATATTCCAGGCCTGCAACTTGTAGGTCTTGCAGCGTAAAAAGGGGTCTTATATGTCACAGTGCACGTCACTTATTACTAGACGTAAACACTTCCTCCATCTTAACACTACACTTGGCTGCTGTTTGGCACTTTTTTGCAAATATATTTGAGCATGAATCGTGATTGTTTACACTGACGCTCCCTTCAGCTGTGATGGGACAACAGAGAACAAACTGAGCACAAAGTTACATGTGCTTTTTTCTTCTCGAGGCTAAATTGAATTGCATCTCATTTTGTTCTTTTTACTCTGTCTTTTCAGGAAGGCACCGCTCATCTATGGGTTTTATTTCATTAGTGTGATCACTTTGTGTGCACACATCACTCATAATTCACATATATATATATATATATATATAGATAGATATAGGAGGAGGCCAGAGTTTTGATGTGCTGCACGACTTATGAGTATAGCTACTGATTGAGTCGTTAAGCTGCACAAATTTAAGGGTTTTTGGGTGTTGAATCAGTCTGGGGTCAGGCTGAACGGACGTGGTCGTGTCCGGTTATCTGTGTGATATTTGTGGGGAATATTGACAGGGAACAGTGGTGGGTGATGCTTGAGGTGGATTAACTACTATTCACAAAACTGGGAGGGAGACACGTGTGCGATTACACACACACACACACACACACACACACACACACGCACAGTCACTACACGGTCAGTGTTTGCAGATGTTCCTTCTTCCAGCTGCCAATCTGAGCTTGTTGGGGAATCCCTTGCATATGTACTTTGGTTACAGGGGTGTGTGTGTGTGTGTGTGTGTGTGCATGTTTCCCACATTATGTTTTTGAAGGGGGTTCAATGACGTCCAAGGGATAGTGGCACCCCACCCTCCAAAAAGACACACACCCTCCACTGTTTTGCCCACGTGCAACTTCATTGCAAAGGGTCCCCCCGTGTTTACACTTTGCTCTGCTGGGGGCCACTGTCACTGGTTCAGTTTGGGACAGGGGTGTTTGGCTGAAATGACTTAAATCTTGCATTGCTCAAAGTTTTGGGTCCGACGAGATGTTTGTTGACATGAATCATCTTTTCGTTTTATACACTGATGCACGCAAGAGTTTGAGTAAAAACTTGGGTGCGACGTGGCTGCAGAGCTTCGCCACAATTTCTATAACAAAGAAGAAAACTGTTGACTAGAAAAAAAAAAAAAAATGACACACGTATAATAAGAGGGCTGAAAAAAGCAAACCGTGATAAAAACGCCACTGCTGTGGCAATGACGGGAATAACAAGAGCAAATAAGGACGACATTAATGCAAAAAGAAAATTCGAGGAGAAAAAAAAAAAAAGAGGAAAAAACAAGCCTCTTCAAAAAATTAAAGATTGTAAAAAAAAATCCACGAGTGGAGGAGAGGAGCCGTCTGTCTTCAGATGTCGATGTCGAATGCGCCCTCCGCAAATGCTTTTTGGGGTAAGGGCTTCCCAGATTAATAGTTATGAACAGCAAGCCCAGACCGCAAAAAGATTCGTGAAGGACATTATCTGCTGCTGCTGCTGCTGGAGACTCCGTGACACCCGGAGAGTCTGTTTCTCTCTTTGCATCCGAGAATGTATCTCCCATCCCGGCTCGGTTGATTGTATCTCCAGCCATCTGCAACCAGAGGCGAGCATGTCCCTCCAACACATGCATACACACACACACACACACATGCACACGGATAGATGGAGAGAAAGAGAGAAAAAGGGGTCTCCGGATGCAAAAGCTGCTGCTGCAACTGAGCGCTGTCCAAGGTCCTTTCACTCCTTCTCCAGTTTGATTCTCCTCTCTCATTCATTCCTTTCTCCTCTATCTCTACCTCATATTTTCCTCTCCTTTTTTTATTTTATCCAAACGCTCGGATGTGCAAACATTGGGAGCTGTGCATCGATGCGTTTTGTTGTCAGTGCTCTCTCTCTCTCTCTCTCTGTGTGTGTTATATCCCCTGCATGGTCCGTTGCTGTGTGTCTCTCCGTTATAGTGATGCTCTCCTCTCTGCAGCCGCTTCCAGAGCTCTGGGTGAGTGAGGAGAGAGCAAGGCTGTAAAACTGCTGGCAATAAATAGAGAGCAGGGAGGCATCTCATTGGACGAACCGAACCTCGTCATCAACCAATCGGTGTCTCGCTCATATAGGCCCCCCCTTTTTTTAAAAAAAAAAAAAAAAAAAAAAAATAGACAGGGCTAACCAAAATTGTGATCTATACCAGGGAAAGTGTATATATGCATTGATGTCAGGATATGAGCATTTAGATGTTTGTTTATATGCATTTTCTTTTTTTTGCGTTTACAGGGCGTCTAAAAAAACGGACCGTCGCTCTATATCGTGATAAATAACACTAATGACAATAATAATAATAAACAAGATATGTGACAGCAAAGGATGAGCCATTTTTATCACCCGATCACAAATAACGCCCCTAAGAGCCAGATACACAAGCGACATCAAATTATGGAGAATGCAAAAGATGCAAAAAATATACAATAATGAAAATAACAGTGTGAAGCTCCGCACAGCTGCACATCATCCACATCGCATCACAACATCAGCAACAAGAAAGCATCTGAGGCGACTCCGTGGTCACCTATAGAGTTCACCGGAGGAAACCACTGATGGAAACCACGCGGGGGTCTCCGGACTGCACACTCAGTCCGATGGTTCAGTCAGTTTACAGCGATTTTTAAAGGTTGAAACCAAAACAGAATGACAAATGATATCACCACTATGATGGTTTAACAGCTTTTTTTACAGCAACAATGTTGCAACTTTTAAAATAACAACACATTGCTGAGCATCACATCAAGAGTTAAAGCACGAGCGTAAAGCACTCATTCTCTCACGCACACAATCTTTAATGTTGTTTTTTTTGGTCAAAGTATAAGAATCAAATAGATGAACTTACCTGTTTTTTTTTTGTTTTTTTTAATTTCCTGCAACAGTTCCATTGGTTTTTGTCAGAAGCCATAGTGATATCTCACCTCCCATAAAACAACCCTCAACTTCTCCTCCATGCAAGTTACTGTACCGAGGTGGAGGCCGGGTCACGATCTAGATCTGGCTCCAGACCCCCCCTCCTTGTTTAAACCAGGTTTGATCCTGAACCAAACATATACCCCCCCCCTCCCTTCCTCTCCTCTCCTCCCTCCCTCCCTCCTCCTCTTCCTCTCTCTCCATCCACACCGCCCCACTATCACTGATGAAACTCGTCTGCATTCAAGTTGGCTGCCAGCATGCCAGTCCAGCAAACAGCAGGGTTCACACTAAAAACAAGCTTTGGGGAGAAAGGACGGAGATATTTGGGATTGAAAGGGGGGGGGGGGAGAGGTTAGGGAAATGGTTAATGCAAACCCAGGGTCTAAAGCCCCCCCACCACCACCATTCCCCCCCCGCCCTGCCCTCCCCCCTCCTCCTGGTGTGGGTATTTTTTTATTGGGTGGTCTTTTTCATTTGCAACCCAGTCAGTCACGATTCTCCCCCACCGTCTGCATGCTCTGCACAGTGACTGCCTCTCTCTCTCCTGACGCAGCCAACGCGCACATTACTCACTTTAGCAGTCACGACTCGGGAATCCGTGTTGTTTTTCCACCGAAATTACACGCTCGGTATTGAATTATTGAGCAAAGATCTGCACCCCCCCTCGAGTTGCGCGTTTTGACCGACGAAGAATGACATGAATGAGTTGTTGTTGTTTTTTTCTGTGTGTGTGTGTGTGTGTGTGTTTGGGGAGGTGGAGGAATGTATCGCAGGTGAATCGGGATTTTGCATGACAAAGACAGGTGGTCGATGTGGTGGGTTGTTTTTTTTCTCCATCTGTGGCATCGCGTAAAATCAAAATACTGGGAAAATTGGTGAAAGTCGTGCACAGACTGATGGGTTCGGGGGTTTAGCGCGGTTCTGGTGTCCTGTATAGCCTATATTCATCAAGCTGCAGGTCCGGGTCTCTAATTCAACACTGATAACCTGAATTGAAAAGGTGATTCCTTCAAACTCTTTCTTGGAGTATAGAAGCGATAATAAGCGACGCTCACTGAGCCTCTTGCGCGCCCTCCTGGTCGCTTGGACGCAAAGTTTATTGTGATGAAAAACCACATTAAGAGCATTTAAGTTGTAGACGCATCTTTGCAGAACTCGAACACAGAAAACTATTTTTGCTACTTTCTCAAAACATTTTCCTACGCAAACTTGACACTGGCTTCACATCTTCATGTTCATTCTCACGCGAGTTGCTCTACTTCAAAAAAGGTAAAGAAATGAAGCTGATGAGTCGGTCAGACATGGGAAGAAAAGACTGGACTGAGCAGAGGAAGAGCTGATCCAAGTCGGTCCGGCTCCTGCCTGCCTGCCTATTGCATCCGATGAGGCCGTTCAAACTATACAGGCGGGAACATCTTTTTTCCAGCCAAATGTCTTCCCTCAGTTCAGTTAGAGCAGGCGATTTTAAAGGATGCTTCAGTGTTTCTTCTCCAAACGTCGCTTCAGGAAAGAAGGATTCACTCAGAATAGATGCTGTTGGGTTTTCCAAACAGGAGTAAAGATTTTGACTGCCAGGAGCAACACACACACACACACACATGCATGCACACAAACAGACACACAGGCAAACACACCATCAGCAGCAGCATCAGAAACAGCCCACTACCGCCACTTGGTGATGTTTCAGCACCATTGCTGCTGGACAGCTCCCGGGTTTCCCCATGCGGTGCTTCTGGTCTCTGCTGCAGCAACAGCTCCTTCACTTCACTTCACTCTCCATCCTCTCCTCCTCTTCCTCTTCTCTGTCAGTACACGACTCCTCTTTAAAAAAAAAAAAAAAAAAAGAATACGGAGTGGAAAAGGCGTCCTTAAGCGCTCATCAGAGAAGGGTTCCCCTCGCTTTTCGCGGTTAAGCAGGGAGAGAAATAAATATGTGATGGAGACTCAACAGCGCCAACAGACAAAGGGAGTTTTTGCACTTGCTTATTTACCAAAAAGGGGTGATTCCTACTCTGCAGGAAGGGTTGCTCACTATATGCTCTACAGTCAAAACATGGCTCGTAAAGCATGCCAATAAAATCCATGCCTATACCAGGAGTCAAGTGTTTTTCTGTTTTTTTTTTGTGCGTGCATGAGACAGAGGAGGAGGTAGAGAACAACACAGGAGCATGCATTACTAAATACACACAAAAGTACACAGAATTAAACATGGTCTCACTCACCGTGGTGCAGCCACGTCCTTGTTCCAACCTGGAGAGAAAAGAGGAGAAACACACAGAGAGAGAGAGAGAGAGAGAGATTGAGATGTTTAGTGGGGAAAAGCCGCAACAAGAGTGTGGAAGAAATGCAACAGATTAAGTCCACCATTTGTTATTATGTTGGCTTACAGTGGCACGTCCAAGTTTGTCTCAAGATTGCCTCCCTTTTTATATACAAGTGATACCCGTCTGTCTATTTCTGGCGCACGATCAAAACTATGATGCTATTTTTAGGTCACAGTACGAGCAAAGAAAAAAAAAAAAAAAAACACTCACGAAAGGCATCGCTTAGGAACGTTACGTGAAGTGCATGTAATGTAAATTAATTTTGCCTCTCCAACTCCAACTCTGCACAAGAGAACCCGATTCCCCTCCGTTGCATCATTGCAGTGATTTTTTTTTTTTTTTTTTAGAAACCCAATGTGCCTCCAACAGCAGCACCACCTCCTCCATTCTCCTCCTTAAACTACTTTCAACCTCTATACAGCTACAATCTGGGACTCGTCCTCGCTGCCAATATTCATCGACAATATGTGATGTGTTGTCGCCCTCTTCAGAAGCTTCTCGTCCCGCCGTCACTTCTTCAGCAGCTCAAACTCATGAACGCAAAACAGCTCAAAAATACTGATGAACGCGGATTACCCGACGCTCCCTGCGGGATCTTTTTTTTATTTTTTTTTTTTTTTTTTTTTTTTTTTTAGTCGACGGAGCACTGAACAATTTTAGTAATTAAGCTTTGCTGACGAGAAGAAGAAGGAAAAAAATAAATAAATAAAAAGCCTTTTTTTTTTTTTTTTTTTGAAGGGCTGCGTCAGTACTAGGCATTGACGTCACGTTTAGATTCTCTCACTTTACAGCCCGGAGAGGCTGATTAAAGACACTCTGTGATCAGATCTGCGCAGAATGTGCCATGGAAAATGACAAAATAGGAAAATATTACAGGTGGGTTAATGTGGACTCGTGGAAACTGCAGCTTTGAAGAAGGTTATCTGGTAAAAACCCTCCTGTAATGCTGGAGCATCTGGGTTTCCATCCAACCTCCCTCCTCCTCTCCCTCCTCCTCCTCCTCTTGTCTCTATATATCCCCCCACCAAGCGTTGGTGCTGTTTTGGTCTTGGGAGCATTTTTTTTATCCCAGCATCCAGTGCATTTGGCGGGCAAAACACGGTGTCCCTATAAGCAGAATGAGAGGAAAACGAAGCGAGCAGAGCTGCTGCATCCTCCATCTCCATCTCCATCTCCATCTCCTCCATCCATGCACCAGACCCAGCTCACCCACGGAATAGACCCACACTGGTCCATGCAAAAAAGGGCGCACAAACAAACCTCCCTCCACAATATGTCTCTCTGTCTCTCACCAAACCTCCCCATTCAATATCTCTAACACCTTTTACTGTAAGACCCTCTCTCCACACACACCACGCCGTCCATCTGTGCTCGTGCAGCGTGGAGATGCACGAGACTTAACAGGATGGGATGGGTGGATAGTGTTTTTTAGAGATGGAGGAAGTGAGTATCCACTGAGTGGCAGCTACCTAGAAAAGTCGTCTCTGAGAAGGAAAAAGGGCTGCGCCCGTCGCATCGGTTCGGTTTGTGCTATTTTTATCCCTGTAGCCTGTAGGCCAACTGTATGTCCGTGACTGCTGCTGGCGAGTGCATGTATAGGGACAGACACACATGTCCTCTCTAAGACACTAATAAACCAGCAGAAGGAAATCACAGAATAATAAAGAACAGTTTTTTATGCTCTGAATGTTTTTGGTATCTGTTTCTGTCTGGCTCTCTTTGTTTTCCACAAAAACAAGCCGAAGTAGGAAAAGATGAGTCCATATAGTCAAGTATCACACGCACACAAACCACCACCACGAGCCACTCTACACACACTCACACACATGCACACATACAATTCCCTGTAGTCCACAATCATTCAATCAAAGAGGGAGCAGTATCAATGGGAGTTGCAGCCGAGGTTCCTCAGTGCAGTGAGCCAAGATCACCACATGGTGTCGACAAACTCAGCAGCCAGAGATCCTCCTTATCCTCTACACCACCACCTCCACCCATACCACCTTTAAAAAAGTAGGCACTCCTGACTCCTGCAAGTTGCAAACCGCAGCACACTTTTTTTCCGATTTCATCTCACAACGATAAGGGACTGAACACGACTCATTGTCACATCTAATTCATTACAGCAGATGTGCTTTTCCTCGCTTTAACTGCACCAAGCCAACAGCTATGAACACCTACACTTAAACTGTTAGGCTGATGTGCATTATCAAGACATCCATTTTCAGGATAAAAGGCTATCATGGCATCAATTTACTGCAACTGTAGAGGAAAACACATGTTTTGCCACTTCTTCTTTTTTTTTTTAACTAGGCTGCAACCAACTTTACCTATCCGGTGGTGAAATGTGCACTGAGGAGCTATAGGAGCTGTCCGTGGTGCTGAACAACTCAGTCCGTCTGTCGTGTCTATAATCTCCATCCTGCTGCACAAAAGCAGCCACAACTCACTTCACAGCCAGTTGAAAATTGATGCTGTTGCTTCAAGTAAAGTTAAGAGAACATGCAGGATTTGCAAATGCAATTACAAGACAACATGTTACATCTTCAAGACATCCATTTTCAAGATAAAGGGCTATCATGGTATCAAACTACTGCAACTCTAGAGGGAAAACCACCACTTTTTTATAAGTAAACTGCAACCGACTGTGTTTAAATCAACTTTACCTATCCAGTGGTGATAATGTGGACGCAGCTGAAATCTGCACTGAGGAGCTATAGGAGCTGTCCGTGGTGCTGAACTGCTCAGTCCGTCTGTCGTGTCTATAATCTCCATCCTGCTGCACAAAAGCAGCCACAACACGCTTGAAACTGATGCTGTTGCTTCAGCGAATGCATGGTAAAGTTAAGAGAACATGCATGATTTGCAAAATGCAATTACAGGACAACATGTTATGTGTGAGGTGGCTGGCAACACGTGTGGACTGACGCAAGTCCGCTGCGGAAAGTTGTTTACAAGTGGAGAGAACTAAAGGCGCCTTAATTATCTCTAAAGATGATCTGTAACACATTAAGAATGAGGGTCTCTCACATTTTGCTTTATTGGCACGACGTGGAAGAAACAAGTGGTGCCAAAATCGCAAAAATATATATCACAGATATTAGAAACAGGGTATAACATTTTCCCCAAAGTTGCCCCCTCTTTCTGCCTCTCTGTTAGTTGTTACTAGGCATCTGAGCAGAGCAGAGCAGCCTAAAGCAGAGGATCCCCAACACGTGAATACTCCTACGCACTACCGCAGCCAGCTCTCTTTGAGTGTCTGCAAAATCCCCTCCGATGTAAATATGCACACACACACAAAACACCCCCCAAAAACCTTCCTGAATACACTATTGCTGTGTTTATATCCTAATCTGATCGTTCCCAGAGATAGTAACGCGTGCAAACAGCAGCATGCCCTGCGATGAACCCAAATAAAGTCGCACTTGGATGAAAAGATGGTTAATTAAGAGCTTCAGTTATCTCTACAAGGCATGAATCCATAAAAATGTTCACAAAAACGCGCACAAAAGACCGACATCCTCACATAATTTGTGTCAAAAAGGATGTCTCCAGACTATGAAACCTGACTTTGGCACAACATCCCTGCTCGTGCAGAGATCAACCTGTAATCACCGAGACTCTAAGTCCCCAAAATATCTCCGCATGGTCTGACTGCAAACTTCCTCCTCACTATATTGAGTTGCTACACATCACAGCTATAGTACAACACGTTCTGGTTTGATGCATCTATATGAAAGAAAGCACTTACCTTTTAGATTCTCTTTTAAAACTATTTATTAAGAAGAGGTTGTTGCGCAGAAAGAGGAGACACCAGAGAGGTGTAGAAAGCAGAGGCAGCCTCTTCTCCTCCTGCGTCAGGATGGAGACAGCAGGTCAGTCCGATGTTGTGCGTCCTCCTCCTGTTCTGGTCGCTGACTGAAATATTTGGCGATGCCATTCAGGATTCAGGGAGCTCAAAAGAAAAGTGGGTTGGCTGCTCGGTTGGGTGGAGGTGGTGAAGGTGTTGGGAGGGGTGAAGGGTTTTGGAGTGGAGCTGTTGGTGGTGGAGCTGCTGGTGGTGTTGGAGAGGAGCAGGAGAGTACACAGAGTTACAAATGTGAGCCAGCTGATAGAAAGAGCCCGCCAAATCAGAGGGACTTTACGCAATTTGGAGAGGTGTGCCACGAGATTCAACCTCACTGCAAAGATAGACTGTCTCTCTCTCTGTGTGTGTGTGTGTGTCTCTCACTCTATCCAGTGAGAGAGACAGTCTATGCAGTGAGAGAGACAGTCTATGCAGTGAGAGAGACAGTCTATTTAGTGAGAGAGACAGTCTATCCAGTGAGAGAGACACACATGCACACAACCAGTGAGAGAGACAGTCTATCCAGTGAGAGAGACAGTCTATGCAGTGAGAGAGACAGTCTATGCAGTGAGAGAGACAGTCTATGCAGTGAGAGAGACAGTCTATGCAGTGAGAGAGACAGTATATCCAGTGAGAGAGACAGTCTATGCAGTGAGAGAGACAGTCTATGCAGTGAGAGAGAAAGTCTATGCAGTGAGAGAGACAGTCTATCCAGTGAGAGAGACAGTCTATGCAGTGAGAGAGACAGTCTATCCAGTGAGAGAGACAGTCTATGCAGTGAGAGAGACAGTCTATGCAGTGAGAGAGACATTATATCCAGTGAGAGAGACAGTCTATGCAGTGAGAGAGACAGTCTATCCAGTGAAAGAGACAGTCTATGCAGTGAGAGAGACAGTCTATCCAGTGAAAGAGACAGTCTATCCAGTGAGAGAGACAGTATATCCAGTGAGAGAGACAGTCTATGCAGTGAGAGACAGTCTATGCAGTGAGAGAGACAGACAGTCTATCCAGTGAGAGAGAGAGACAGTCTATGCAGTGAGAGAGACAGTCTATCCAGTGAGAGAGACAGTCTATGCAGTGAGAGAGACAGTCTATGCAGTGAGAGAGACATTATATCAGTGAGAGAGACAGTCTATGCAGTGAGAGAGACAGTCTATCCAGTGAAAGAGACAGTCTATGCAGTGAGAGAGACAGTCTATCCAGTGAAAGAGACAGTCTATCCAGTGAGAGAGACAGTATATCCAGTGAGAGAGACAGTCTATGCAGTGAGAGACAGTCTATGCAGTGAGAGAGACAGACAGTCTATCCAGTGAGAGAGAGAGACAGTCTATGCAGTGAGAGACTGTCTCTCTCACTGGATATATTGTCTCTCTCACTGGAGAGACAGTCTATGCAGTGAGAGAGACAGTCTATGCAGTGAGAGAGACAGTATATCCAGCGAGAGAGACAGTCTCTCACTGCATAGACTGTCTCTCTCTCTCACTGCATAGACTGTCTCTCTCACTGCATAGACTGTCTCTCTCACTGCATAGACTGTCTCTCTCACTGCATAGACTGTCTCTCTCACTGCATAGACTGTCTCTCTCACTGGATAGACTGTCTCTCTCACACTGGATAGACTGTCTCTCTCACTGAATAGACTGTCTGTCTCTCTCACTGCATAGACTGTTTCTCTCACTGGATAGACTGTCTCTCTCACTGCATAGACTGTCTCTCTCACTGCATAGACTGTCTCTCTCACTGCATAGACTGTCTCTCTCACTGCATAGACTGTCTCTCTCACTGCATAGACTGTCTCTCTCACTGCATAGACTGTCTCTCTCACTGCATAGACTGCTTCTCTCACTGCATAGACTGTCTCTCTCACTGCATAGACTGTCTCTCTCACTGCATAGACTGTCTCTCTCACTGCATAGACTATCTCTCTCCCTGGCTGCGCGCGTCTCTCTCTCTGTGTCTGTGTGTGTGTGTGTGTGTGTGTGTGTGTGTGTGCATGAATGACTTCCAGACAGAGACGGAAAGCATGAATGGGGCAGGAGAAGACAGAGAGAGTCCGCAGCTATTATCGGCGCAAGGAAGGAATAAATCTGGCACAATTTTACAATGGCACCAAGAAAAAAAAGCATCAGCTCGCGTGGATGGGATTTGGGAATTCATATATAAAACCAGGAGCAGAGAAGCATTCATGTCTCAACACAGGGACGGGGATTTGGAAAAAAAGTGTCTGTGGCAACGAGACCTGCAACCACCTCTGTGTGTCTCTGTCTCTCTCTCTCTCTCTCTGGTCCTCTTCTCCAGCAGTGTGCTATTGACCTGCATTGACGTCATTGCGTCATTAGGTTTCCCTTAGAAACACTGACTTTCAAAAATAGTATCAAATTAATTCAGCCGGCAAGCAGAGAGGGGTGGGGCTTGAGAGTGTTTGGGGGTGTTTGGGGTGAAGGGGGTGTTTGGGGTGAGGCGGAGTGAGGAGGAGGAGGGGGGGGACATCGTGTTTTATTCTGAGATTTCTACCCCCCCAACAACCCTCCACATCTTCCCCGCGCCACCTCCACCATTTCCAAGCCGACTGGGGTGGAGAGCTGGACCAGACACATCGATACCTGAAGCCTAAAGACCCGGAGCTCAATTTGGAGTCTCACTGGGAACAACACACAGAAAATAACTCAAATTCTAATGATATTTCACATATTAGTCATTGTTGCACAAAGCAAATATATAAACACACAGGCTATGAAAAACAAGGACATAAATAAATCAAATATGATGATGATAAATATAAAAAAAAATAAGGAGTAGCTTTAGTAAACAGGTCAAACAGGGTTGTCTCTTTCTGTCTCTTTCTGTCTCTCTCGGTCTCTTCCAGTCTAAAAATATCCTCCAGCTGACCAAAACCTTTTCCCCATTTAACCTCAGAGCCGAGGGAGCCGGGACACCTGACAGACAGACAGGAGGAGGAGAGAAACCTCGCAGACAGACAGGAGGCAGAGAGACAAAGAAAGACTGGAGGCAGAGAGACAGGAGGAGGAGAGACAAAGAGAGAGGAGGCAGAGAGACAAAGAGAGACAGGAGGAGAAGAGACAAAGAGAGAGAGGTGGAGGAAAGACAAAGAGAGACAGGAGGAGGAGAGACAAAGAGAGAGAGGAGGCAGAGAGACAGAGAGAGAGAGGAGGCAGAGAGACAAAGAGAGACAGGAGGAGGAGAGACAAAGAGAGAGAGGAGCTAGAGAGACAGAGAGAGAGAGGAGGCAGAGAGACAGGAGGCAGAGAGACAAAGAGAGAGAGGAGCTAGAGAGACAGAGAGAGAGAGGAGGCAGACATGCAGGAGGCATAGAGACACAGAGAGAGAGGAGGAAGAGAGACAGGAGGCAGACAGACAGGAGGCAGACAGACACGAGGCAGAGAGGCAGGCGGCAAACGGACAGGAGGGAGCGCAACAGGCGGCAGACAGACACAAGGCAGAGAGACAGGAGGCAGAGATACAGGAGGCAGACATACAGGAGGCAAAGAGACAGGAGGAAAAGACAGGAGGCAGACAGACACAAGGCAGACAGACAGGAGGCATAAAGACACAAGGCAGAGAGACAGGAGGCAGACAGACATGAGGCAGACAGACAGGAGGCAGAGAGACACAAGGCAGAGAGACAGGAGGCAGACAGACAGGAAGCATAGAGACACAAGGCAGAGAGATAGGAGGCAGAGAGACAGGAGGCATAGAGACACAAGGCAGAGAGACAGGAGGCAGACAGACATGAGGCAGACAGACAGGAAGCATAGAGACAGGAGACAGACAGACAGGAGGCAGAGAGACAGGAGGCAGACAGACAGGAGGCAGAGAGACAGGAGGCAGACAGACAGGAGGCAGACAGACAGTGTAATTCTACAGGTTGTTGGGATGCTGTGCTCTTCAGGGTTTTTTTCTGTTAGGATAGCAGACCTGTAATGAGCCACCGAATCACCCTCAGATTGATAGAGACAGAAGCAGAAATGGTGAAATCAAAGTTGCGAATTATTCAGATTGTGGTGTCACTCTGAGTCTGTAGAGGTTGAATTTACAGGGAGGCGGTTTTAATATATCGTGTCTGTAAAATTGTGTTTGGATTTAAAGAAAGAGTTCACTGTTGAGTATTGGGGTTTGCCTCCTGGAGCTGTCCGTGGTGCCGAAATCTCACTACAAGCCAAAAAAACGTCACGATTTTACTGTTAATCTCTAAATTTATTCCAGGTTTTTACTAATTTATCCAGTGCACTTTTTTGGAAAACTCTTCAGTGGCCTCCATAAAATAGTGTTGCAATTATTATTTTTGACAGGACTCTGACTCATTTGCGGCCCAAGAAAATATCGTGACTGAAAATTGATAATGGGCTGATGAAGCAAAGTGGCAATATAAACACCAGAATCACTACAATTTACATGCCTCATTCACAAGCTACTGGAGATAATATAGAAATTATACACAAAGGAAACAATGCATCTCTGAATTAGGTGAATTTTTGAAAGGGAAAAACCTGAAGGAACTCCATAGAGGATCTTTCTTATTCCATAAAAAACTATGTTGTTATCCATCCAATCTAACCTTTACTTACAAAATTCACTTTATTGGTGATCGCAGTAGAGAAGCAACTGTTTCAGTATCCATCAAAGTACACGACACTGATGTACATTATATAAAGAAATAAATGTGTAAGTGAGAGTGTACAAAATTAATGTTTTTTTCAGAAAGTATGACTTATTATTGTTTAAACTCTGTCTGGAAGTTATAGTTTAGTTGTATGTATAGCTTACTCACATATACTGTATATCACAGTATTTAAAGAGGACCTATTATGCTTTTGTGTTTTTTTCCTTTCCTTTAGTGTGTTATATAGTTTTCTGTGCATGTAAAATGTTACAAAGCCCACACCAAAAGGAGTTAATCTCCCCCACAGAAACACCGCTCCTGAACTGCCTGAAACGCCTTGATTGAAGTCCCGCCTTTTCTTCCGTAACATGTTGATGTCACGAGTAACACATTTGCATAATACCTTCCTAGCAGCTAGTTTGACACGCTCTCAAACAAAGCTAGTTAGAGCGGAGCTGGAGCAGAGTCTGAAGAGTTTGGTTCAGCCGGTATGAGAAAAGTAAAGTGTTTTTTGGAACATTAAATCGTGTAAACAAGTTCTAGTAGAAAACTAAAATACAAACTAGGTCCTCTTTAAGTGATCACTGGTCAAACTGGTGTGGACTTACCCATCTTGTCAATGTGTTTTCACTGAAGAATCTAGAGCTCTAGGGGAACGCTGACTCAGTCTGACCTTTGACCCACCTGTAGAGTTAAGAAAGCAAAAAACAGAGTTTCCCAGTGAGCATCAGCAGAAAAATATGTTTACATTTGGTAGTCTCCTGTCTGTAGCCAGTTATTTCAATTAAGAAACAGCAGAATTAAAGGCTGTTATCTTTATATGCACAGTGTATGAGCGACATCAGTACTTTCCGTCTTTAGTTTAATACGGCTAAGACATGTTGTTTTGGAAAATAACTACCTGCACCTTTCTCCAAGACACACATTGTCATCGATGCATGCACTGCTACGAAACAAACAAACGTCGTACATACAGATGTTGGCTACTGATTTGGAACCTGTCCACCTGTTTATGAATTTTTAGACTGGCTCACTTTGAAAAGTTGCCCAACCTAGTTTAGTCACTGGGTTGTTATTTGGTTTGTTTTTCTGGGTGTGCAGAAAGAAACTGTGATATATGAGGAGAAGAAAAGAGTGAAGAAGAGGGAGGGAGATATATGCAAAGAGGGAGGGAGGGAGAGAGACTGTGACAGAAATACTTCACCATTAGGACTGAATTAGGCCTTATGATTCATCCTCTTCAATTGAGACACACATTTCAAATGTCGTAGGATGTTCTATCTCACGTCTGCTAGCCATTTAGCACTACACCTTTCAGGTTTTTTGCTGTGAGAATTGTGCACCAAACACACTAAAAAAAGGGTGTGAGTGCTGTTTGGGAGGAGGAAGAGGAGTGTGATCAACAACAAAATACATGAATGTACCACTAACCTGCTCAGGTTACTGCGAGGACAAGCTGGCAGGTCGAGGCTGGGTTCAAGCAAATGTCTGGCCCGCTGAAGTGCCCTTCAAGGAGGATCTGTAGCTGCTGGTGACCTCTGACCTCTCTGTGAATGAAGGGGAAAAGACAGGAATCAATAAAAGGCAATCACAATAAATAAGAAAACAATAACAAGTGTTGCTGCAGGTATACACGCTTTGTGGGACGTGGAGATGTGTGATAGCAGCAGCAGGCGGGGGACCCACATGGGGGGAGAAATGTATCATAGAAGACGTCATCAGCTCCGATGGAAGTCACGCAGCATTCAGGGGTCAGTGCCAAAGCTGACGACAGACTTAGAGAGAGATGGAGAGAGATCCTGGGTGTGACTAAGACACTCCGACCATGGAAAAAACACTGCGCTTTCCTGCTTTCCTCCTCCATAATAACATAAACACACGAGTCAGTCGGCCTGTTTGAGCGGAAATGTTAGTCTTGATAACGAAATGAAAATGTCGCTCCCTCCATACGGCCTATTGAGCTTCAACCCTCCGCCTTGTCCTTTTTTTAAGCATGTCAATACAATAATAATAATACCTTCCAAAACATTTGCCTTGGGTGTGTGATGGCCCCCGTCTTTTCCACTTGGATCTCTGCAGGTGTGTGTGTGTGTGTACATGTGTGTGTGTCATATACACACAGGTCCTTTTAATTTGTTTGATGTCCCCTCCCATCTGCCTCGTGGCTTTCCATTCCGACTCGTAGGCTGCGTCTTTCTAGGAAACAGTGGGTGTTTTGGTCTGATGTTTACTATTGGGCCCCAGTAGATGAGGGCAAGCATACACTCAGAGAAGAAGAGATACAAAGGATCCTATGTGATGCTTAACGTATTGAACCATTATGACGGAAAAAAGAAACCCTGCAGAGGGGGACAATATCAGGGTTGTAATGTCTTGTCTTTGTTGATTTTACTTGGTTTAATGTGTGATTTTTTTTTTGCTAATTTGATTCCTCATGAACCGGCTTAATAAACTGGTAACCTAAATCCCTCTACTGTATGGTTTAAATGTTTGTTTAAAAGAAGGAACACAAAATTAGATCTGCAACGATTTGTTGACTAATCGAATAGTCGATTCACAGAAACATAATTACTTTCGTCGCTGTCGCTCAAGGTTTCCTGCTTTTCTCTGTTTTATGTCACATTAAACTGAATATACTAGGGTTAGGGTTTTGGACTGACAAAACAAGACATTTAAAAAGACATCACCTTCGACTTTAGAATGTGGGATGGACATTTTTCACTATTTTCTGACATTTTCTAGAACAAACGATTAATCGATTCATCTAGAAATAGTGTCATGACGATATTGGAGTTTCTAACTTCGATACAATACCTTGAAAAATAACGATATTCGATACCATTTTTTATAACACGGGGAAAAGTTGAAACAACATTGAGGGCTTTAAATTTAAGATTTGTTTTAAAAGATAAATAGCAGTGTGTGTCAACTCGCTGTCAGAGAGAAGAGTATCGTGTATCGGTTCTGTGGCAAATGACTAAACGGTTTCCAATATTCCGAAATAATGTTGTATTACGATAATTATGTATCGATACTTCAGTATTTTTGACAACACTAGAAAATAATCGGCAGATTTATCAATAAAGAAAATACTTTTTAGTTGCAGCCCTGCACTAATGGTGAAAAGAAAAGGTTTTATAAACATTAAAATCAAAATATAAATAAAAAAGTCTAAAATCTCTTTAAAAAGTTAAATTACAAAAAGGGAAGAGTTGATATGGAGCATTTCATGCATTATTAAAGTCTATGTGGGATAATTTAAGACTTATTTTTGTCCCATTTGTTTTTCTTGTTTGGCTTTATATGATAATGGATAACATATCTCAAACTAAAGCAAGAGTTAAGAGAAGGTTGAATATATATATATATATATATATATAGGTTTAAAGTAGAAGAACCACTGCCAGGTTTATGATGCAGCACCGTTTTTGTTGAGAGTGTGTACAGAGGGATGGCTGGCCAGGTTTTGTTTGAATTTCAAGCCCAGATTAAGGAACCTGCTCCTCCCTCCCTCCCTCCCTCCCTCCCCTCCCCTCCCCCTATTTATTTTTCCATCTCTCCTGCCTAAATGATGTCAATGGAAGCAGAGCTATAGTGCTATTTATAGAACAACCCACCACCACCCCCCTACACCACACACACACACACACACACCACCACCACTTACAAACCCCTCCTACACCCAACACCAACCACCCTTATAGCATCACATGCTTGTTTGGGAGCTCTGCTGCTGCAACACAATAAACCACCTCAAGAGAAGAATCCGCATGAATCGAGCTGCTGAATATTTATGAACGGCTTCGTCACATGTCACATCACCCCTCCTTTAATGTGTGTGTGTGTGTGTGTACTAAGTGTTTGCCTGGTTATTGCCCGTGCAGCCATACTTCCCTCTGCAGGAGAAAAAGCACAAAGAAACAGAAAACCCCATTGAGAGGAACAGGAGAGATGCGCGCCCCCTGCCTGTCTTCCTCTTCCTCTTCTTCCTCTACTGCTGCTGCTGCTCTTCATTCACTCATTCCGTGCAGTCAGTCATTCATTCATTCATCACTTTCACTCATTCAAACAAAACCTCCTGCAAAAGTCTGTGAATGGGCGCACAAAATGGGATGAATGCAGGAAGCCACCTGTTCCTGTTCTGTTGGGTGCACCCCAGTTTGGGTTATTTTCTCCTATATACAGTTGGAGGAATCACCAACTTGAACTTGTGCGCGTGCGTGGGGAGGGGGGGTGCACACACACAAGAGTACACAGTGTTCCCTGGGTATGAGTTTTGGGAGCTCTATGCATAGACCAAATAACACCCCCCATCCTCCTCCTCTTCCTCCTCCTCCTCTCTCTCCACGACTCGTTCTGTCTCTTGACATTCACATGCTAGATTACGTAACATAGTTGGGGGGTGGTGGTGGTGGTGATGGTGGTGGTGGAGGTGAGGTGAGGAAGAGGAGGGTGGGGGTGTTTAAAGTCTCCCTCCATCGCAAATAAATGCACGCTTTGCTGCACAAGCGTCTTTGATTGAGAAGAACTCATGAGGTCTGTTTTTTTTTGTTTTTTTTAGACTGCCTTCTATTTCTGAAAGGCGGACGGGATAAAAATAAACTATCCCCCCCATCATCATCACCACCACCACCTCCATCCTCCATCCTCCCAAAATCCATCATCCACCCCCACCCACTCTGAGATTCACAAAAGATGAATTTCAAACCCATCCTTCATCAACAGAGTAAATATATTATCAGGAGAATGATGCGTCTTTATCGACAGTAATGATGATTTTAGGGGCAAAAACACGTCCAGAAATCAGTTTAATCAAAATATTTTATTTCCTGAATATCTTGATGAGGTAATTTTGCTATAATATCTGCCTTTTGAGAAGTGGTGTTTAAATATTTTACATTTTTCTTGCTTATTATTTGTCTCTGCTGGCTCCCTTGTGCGTTTCTGTCGTGCGACTGCAGGAATTACAGCGTTTTTTTAATACGCATATAATATAATATAATATAATATAACATAATATAATATAATATAGTGGTATTTATAGTGATGCTGTGTACATCCACAGCGGTCACACGTGCAGCAGCCGCTTCCCTGCACTCCTGCTGAAGTTGACATGTTAACACTCACTGGCTGCTATATTTAGCCCAGCCTCACAGTGCTGTTACTATTCCCAGCATTGTACATGAGGGGGCGGACGGTGCGGGCTTTTTTTTTTTTTTTTTTTTTTTTCTTTTCACAAAAAAAAGGGAAGAAAAAGTTCCCTTTTCACAACTGATTTATTTTCCCGCGTTCATCCTGGTACTGCTATATCTGCCACTGATACCTCACTATAGTTCAGGGATGCTGCAGTTAAAGGCAGAATGAAGGGTGATGGAAGGGTTTGATTGGTGATGAATTAATGCCTGAAAAGAAACAGCTGATGATAATAGTGGGTGCAAAAGTCAGACCTGACTTTGACCTCTGACCTCTGTGTGGAGCAAGAGGCTTTATTTCCTCACACTAGCAATCTTATCAGAAGTATTTTCAAGCTGTCTAAGTCTGGACATAGTGGTGCCATAATACTATTAAACTCTTATTAGGGCTGTCCCCGAATACCATTTTATGGGCTTCGAAGCTTCGGTGAGAAATTTTCTAAGATATCCGAAGCTTCAGAGCACCAGACTGACGTGGTTTTCTGTCTTTCTGTCTCCTTTATGTCTCCTTTATGTCCACCGTTTCAGTGCAGCTGTCGCACTAAACTGTGCACACGCGAGATCCGTCTAAGAATAACTAATAATAATCAATGCTGAATATGAATAATGAATATTGTTGTGGGATTATTCCTTATTTCATGGGGTATTTTGGGATTTAAACATTATTACTACATACATATAGAAAGATAAATAATAAAACGAAGCATTCGAATACTGATTTGGAGGTCGATTACCATGGCAACGGTCGAAGCTTCGAAGCATTCGGGTCAGCCCTACACCTTATACACCTGAGTCTGGGGTCATGTATGGTTCAGTCAAATGCTGCTGCCACTCTTATGAAATTAATTTGTCAAAAAGTTTTTGTCAAGTAAAGCTCTCCTGGGATGCATTCTGGGAAAACTCTGTGCTGTTTTAAATGCCTGATTCCAGTCTAGTGTGATTTCAGCACCATGGACAGCTCCCATCAGGACTGATCCACACACACAAAGAGGTTCAGAGTCATGGACGGCTCTGTGACATATAGTGCACTCTACATATCTCTGTTGTCCTTTCCCCTCTCCTAACAACTTTTCCTGCACATTGATGGAAAACGTCATGGGCGGATGTAAAGCGCACAATTCACACACGGCTGCACTTTCACTGGGCAGAACTTTAATGTAGTGCCAGTTGCGATTGATGCAAAAATTGTGCACCATCTAATAAGAAATAGCTGAAACAATGAACAGAGTGACAGTAGCATCTCCTGTCCTTTCATACATAATGGTTCTAGACTAAAGAAGACAGGAATGCACAGAAGTACAAGTATTTGGTGGTGAGTAGAGAGCTCAGTTCAAAGTGTGACATATATTTCGGTTAGAGGTCTCCAGCAGATCAATTCTCCCTCTCTGTCTATACATATAGACATGCTATTAATATCAGGGCTGTGTATTGGCAAGAATATGGCGATACGATACGTATCACGCTACAGGGGTAACTATTATTGCGATACTTTAAGCAAGGCGATATATCGTGATTTTTTTCTTTAAATCTAATTTTAGGAAAACTGTCATAGTATAAAGAACACACCACTAAATGCATAAAATCTGAGTGAAAATGTTTTTTTATACAATCAGAACAGCGGGATGTGCTTTTGCATTCATCAGTGACTGTAACATCCAACATAGCACTACCTTTTGTGCAATCTGAGCCACTATAATGTAAACTATCAATAAAATGAGTTGATAGCGTTTATGAGCATTGATACAGTATCACATAAACATAATATCACAAGTATATTAATATTTTCTTACAACCCCTCTAATTATTAATATGGTTCATTTATGATCTGAAAATGACGGCTGCCAATTTGGAAAATTCTCTTCAATTATATTGATTACATGCAGCTTATAGGACAATATCCAGTACAACCATCACCATTGAACAATATTGACATTGGAGAAAATGTTGCAATCTGCTCCCAGAAGTTGTGGTGCAAAATCAAGTAGGCCTAAAAACAGGAACTCTAAGCAATGACACTGTATAGTAATGCAGACTACAATAGTCCTTGATGCTCACATTTTTTTAAGTTTATATTTTCTTATATTGTCAATCCCCCACATGTCCAAATGTTATAATTATTTCCCCCTTATCTATCCATCTATCTATCTATCTATCTATCTATCTATGCATGTATGTACAGTATGTATCTTCTAGCTTGTGTTGATGTTTCATGTGCAAGCTACTGTTCCCTACATGAGTTTGTAAACTGAAAATGTTCAAAAAAGTATTGCAGGTTACAGTTCAAACATATGAGATCAGGAAAGTAGTAGTTTGGTATAAAACTACCATACATATTTGTTTGAACTTTTGCATGTTAACCAAAGTTTCATCATCTTATCCAGGACACAAATCTTGGGACTGTTTTTTCCAACAAAATAGTAGCACTGAACGCACCACACATCAACAAAAACAACAACTAGCTAACAAGTGAACGCACCACCATCCACAAACACAGCAGTGTGGCCAGCTGACCTCAAACAACATTCATTTCTGAGACCTAAATAACCACAAACACTGGCAACAAGAGCATGCAAACAATGGACATTTGGGAGCTTTAACTGCATCATGCATGTTCAGTAGATGTTCAGTGTAGATCTGGCCTCGTGTCTGTTGGGGGTTACAGGTTTTTTATCAGCACCAACACACTCAAAGGTTGGTAATAAAGTGAGGAAAACCCATCGAGTTCCACCAAGTGCTTCAGGACTATTGATTTACCTTCACTTCTACTCTCACATGGACTCGTACAGTCGCTCCTTCCTTCTCTCTTTCTCTCTCTCTGAGGGTCGTCTTCTCTTCCTCTCCTGCTGCTGCTGCTGCTTCCTCCCACTCCTCCTCCTCCCACTCCTCCTCCTCCTCCTCCACCACTTGATTATTTTCAGCTCCGCCGGGTGTGTGTGTGCGTGTGTGTGCGTGTGCGTGTGTGCGTGCCAGGCTTTGGCTGGCTGGCTGGCTGACTGGCTGGTTTGGGAAATACCTGGTCACGATCAATGATGAGAGGGTTTATCCTGGTTGCATACCGCCCTCTACTGTCCTCAAATGAGAACTTAAACTTAGACCTTAAACGCACCATGGTGCCTGTGCCAAAAGATGTACAGTATCTCTGCAACAAAAAAAACATCAGCCTGCAACTCAGTGAATATTACAGATCAAATGAGCAGTAAACAAATGAAAATGGGAGATGCATTATGAAGAAGTTTGTGCAACTCACATCATATATTGACACACATTGCGTCAAAAGCAGCCAACTAATGGTGCATTTGGATGCTTTCTCGTCGTTGCAGGTTTATTTCATTACAGCACTGAACTGTACTTGACCAGTAATTGACAAATACACCAGGCTCTTAATCACTAATTATTCTCAGAGAAGGAGAGAGGATATGATGTGTTTTTTTCCTTTGCATGGCTCGCCAGGATCGCAGTGTTCCTCCTCTATGCGCCTTAACCCGAGCACAAACACAAAGAGACAAAAAGACATCATGAAAGCTTTAAGTGACTCGTTGGGTTGAGGGATAAAAATAGACCTGGTTGCTCTGCGAGGAAAACCCTGGTCTGGATCGCCCTCTAGAGGGGAGACTCTGCCAAGACAGGAGACAATTTATGCTTGGATGAGCTGCTTCTTTTATATTTTTCTGCAATAAAAAAAGGTGTTTTATTGCTCAATATTATTGTAAAGCAACAGCCACCTTTATTTCTAATCAATTTGGATCACTTTTATTTTTACAAATACAATAATTTGATATGCTCAGTCATGTTTATCTTATTTAAATTGTAATTAGTTTATTTTTATGTATTTAACATAATGTCCATCTAAACTTCCTTCTGCCTGTAAAAGAGGAGGATAAGATGAGTTCATCTTCATGCATATCCTTAATTACAAGCAGAAATGTAGCTTATTCATCAGCTTTTTTGTTTTGTTTGTTATCATACTAAAGATGATGCATGATGTATAATTTTATATAAATGGTTTGGGTGTTTTTTTGTTTTTCCGAGTTAAAACTATTCACACTTGCTTCTCTGTGAAACGCTTCCACAGTCGATTCAGAAAATTGAGTTTGAGCGCCCCTCCTCCTGCAGAGCATCCACCTACACACACATGTGTCCTCACATGCAGACCTGTAGCAGCAGCACCCACTGAGAGAGCTGCTGGATGTGTGTTTGTGCATGTGTCTTCTGCCTTTAGAGTGCATGTGGACATGTTTTTCTATTTCTGGGAAGTTTAAAAATAAGATTTGTTTTTAGAGCGAGTATTATAATTAGACCAGCTTTAGCTAAGACTCAAGGTTTTTGGACAAAGATTTGGGTTAGATGAGTAAGGAATACAACACTTTTGACATCTTTTACATCCAACTACTGTGTGCCCCAGACAATTTACAGTTGAAGACCCAGAAAAATGCATATGAACTAAGCTACTAAAAACACCAAAAGACAAAACTGAATGTAAAAAACCTAACATTTACCTTTTAAAACTTGAAAAGAGGAAACTTTAATTTAGGCCCAGGCTCCAGGTTCAGTCCTGTTACTGAACAACACTGCAAATTCATTGTTTGATTGTTTTAATTTTGTGTTTATTTCAAGTCTGTTGCTTGTTTCCTTTTAGGGCTGCCCCCTCCTAAATGACAAATCGGTCATTTTGGTCTCAGTTGATTAAGATTTCTTTAGTCAATTAGTCATTTTTTATGCTTTTTTTCATGCTGAACGAATTATTTCTGAGAAACTTATGAGCACATCTCTGGTAAACACATGATTTAAAGTGGTGCTTTTGTACGATTCTTTGCGGAGAAACTCAAGTTTTACAGATTTGTCGATTAAATCAACTAATAGATTAGTCGACAAAAATCATACAGCCCTAGTTTCTTTTATGTTAAATTTATTATATTGCTTTTAACTTTTTGCGGTTTTGTTTTAAGTCTGCCGTTTGTGGTTGTATGTGAACGTTTTTATGCTGCCGTCTCGGCCGGGATTCCCTCGAAAAAGAGATTTTAAATCTCAATGGGAATATCCTGGTAAAATAAAGGTTAAATACTATAAATAAAAGTACAGATATATTGAAAATATCAAACACGTATGAGGCAAACTCAAAAAAAAAAGTTGGTGGCTAAAGGATCCATTTTAAAAGTGGAATTTGGTAAAGCTTAATGTTTGTACGTCTCATCAGAATTACATGAAGTTTATGAATAACAGTCAAGATTATATTTATAAGGTTCGAGTTCACTTTACATTAATGAATGGATAGAAGGCCCTCACAAGTATTATAGCATCAGAGTAGAGCCTCTAACAGCAGAGTGTGTAAAATAAAGTGTGTGTTCTAAACATGGCAGCAACTATTTATAGCTCGTTCAATTATTGAGAGCCAGATTCTACTCTTTTCTACTTCAAAGCTACACACCCACCCCCAGCACCTCAACACACATACACAAACACACTTTCTGGGCTGAGGGGAGACGCAGTGTTGATGCAGACATGTAGACAGCCGGGAAGGCACGTTTGTGTATGTGTGTGTATTCTAAATGTAGATGCCAGATCGTGAGCTAAAATTACCCTCCTCACTCTGCTTTGGTACGGATATAGGTGAGTACAAATAGAAGGAAGAGGGAAAGGGAGAGACGGGAGGGTGGAAAGGATAAATGGATGAATGAGAATGTGAATGGATCGTGAATGGGAGGAGAAAGGTAAGTTTGGAAAAGGTTTTTGAACATGCAAGTTTTGAATTGTGACGCAGCAGAATTGCATCTTTGTCTTGGTACCAGACTAGTTTTCAGCGTAACTACAGCAAACTTCTACTTAAAGCAAGTAAAATAAGGACAAAAGTTCATACTTCCATACAAGTTTATGATAAAAATCCAATGAAACATCATTGATTCATACAAAGTAGCATAGTCAGCCAATTCAACTTAAGCTCTAATAAAAAAAGAAAACAAGATTAAATAAAAAGGTAGAAAGAAATGCATTCATCAACATGTTCCAAAACAAGAGGATCTTTATCTTTTCCTACAACAATCCGACAAAAATATTTATCAGTTACAACTTGGCAGTCTTTTGTTCCACAAAAATACACAGAATAATATTTAAAAAATGAAGGGGGGGAAAAACATCTAGATTTACTTGAACTATCGCCGTGGCCAAGAGGATTATGGGGAGTAAATGATGAAAAGTCTGGGCCCTTTGTCTGATATTATGAAACCCAAACCCCGACCCCCCCCCACCCCTCCAAAAACAACAACACAAAAAACCGGGATGTGCGAGTTGGAAAGTGAAAAAGACGTGGAGACCAGTTAAAAAAAGAGTAGGTGACAAATAGTCCGTCTTGGTGCGGAAAAGATCCTGATGCGATGCAGTTCAATGAGCAATATGTACTGTATGTGTGTGTGCGTGCGTCTCAATAGATTCGGCCTCGGCTCCTGTTTCCTCGGCCTCCGAAGCCTCGTCCTCGGCCGCCCCTGAAACCGCCACGCTGCTCTGGAGTTACAAAAAAACAAAACAAACAGGTCAGTGTGTACATATTATGGACTATAACCTGATCAACATTGCATTCTTGAGGCTGATATCTATATGTGAGAATTAAAAAATAATAATTATATAGATCAATATTCAACATCATGTTTGATAACCACAACAGAAGTTTAAATGCTAAAGGATATGTGCTGAGCTGGACAGTTGTAGTTGAAAAATAAACTTGGTGTTCTGGTGACAAACTATGTAAAACAACTCAAAGTGCAGTATAAAGTAAATAAAAAGGTGAACATGCTGCAAGACAGTGTTTACAAAAATGAACAGAACAAAAAAATGCCACAGTGCTCCTCACCATAAGTAAAATTGCCAATGGTGGCGCTGTACTTGCCGCTGGGGGGATTGTAGATTTGCCGCGCGTCCCTCCGGGGCTGAGGAGAAACCTGTTTTTGTGTGCTGCCGCCGGAGCCCATCTCCTCACCGGACGGGCGCTTGGCCCTACACAAACACAAACACAAAAGGAAAGAAGATGAAGACCTAATGGAGCAACAAGGACACTCAGCTGCCTCGGCTGTATGTACGGCTTCTGATTGCTAAATCAGTGGGAGCAGACTTACGCTACTGCCTCTGCCTTCTGGACAGGTTTCCAGGATAGAGTGACTGTGCTCTTGAATGATGGAGGGTTGTGGAAGAGATCCTGAAAAAAAAAAAAAAATAGAACTATTGGTTGCAATGCAGAGTTTATATTTTAGTCTCCTGATTCACTAAGATACCAGAAAAATAGAAACCATGTACATTGTAATGCAATAATATGCAGTCCTTATAATAATCTCCCTTGTCAGAAAAGTTCTGTGTTTAGTTTTGTGTTGTTGCAGTGGATCTTATTATTATTGTAAGGGGTTTCTTCACGTTTTAACATATTGTAGCTCAGTATAACACCATATAGTATGAAAACACCTTACCTTGATGAGGACGTTGATGTTGTTTGTGATCTTGAGGGCCACCACTTTGATCTTATTCTGATTACACAGAGAACACGAGTTAGTCCGAGATATTTTACAGCAGAATTCAAACAATTTGCACTGCTCAGTCTGCATTGGGGATGTCACGATACCAGAAATTTCGCAGTCAATACCAGTGCACTTCCACGATTCTCAATACCAATTCGATACCACGGTAAAAGTTAAACAATAAATCCCATGTACTTCAACATGCACTCCTTTTTCACCCTTTGCATCCTGGTTTTTGTTAGAAAGTTAAACAGGTCATAATTCCTTCTCTATTATCTATTTTATATTGCTGTGAAAACATCTCCTTCAAACAACTGGATTTATTCAAGTTTCTCACCAAAAACTAAACTTTACAAGATTACATTTGAACACATCATGATAACATTAGAATCCTCCGTCCTTCGCCCAATACCATTTATTAGTGAATAGAGCCTGAACGCATCATAATGTAAATCAATGGCAACTCCCATGTTGAAGTCAGCAGGACGAAAGCTAGTTAACGTTAGCTGTTAGTGAGTTCACTGCATCTCAAACACATTTCTATCGTCCCGCCATTAGTCTCGTGCCCTGACGCTACTTGTGGTACCGTAGAAAAACAAGTACCGTCATGTTTTCAGAATTTTGGCATCGACTTGGTACCGAAGTATTGGTTCTCGTGACATTGCTAGTTTGCATTTTTGTTGACTGTAGGCATTAAGTTTATACAGAGCAGTCGTTACCTCGTCTGTCTTCAGAGCATCTCCTGTCTTGCCTTGCAGTGCTACTCGCAGCTGTCTGATGTAAACCTGCAGGCCTCTGGCAAAATACTGTAACCTGTTGAAACACAAAGCACATTCAATTCCATGTGAAAAGTGTCAGTTTTTGTATAACATGACCAAGAACATACCCATCAAACACACCCGACATGCTCACTTATTTTACTAATTGTACTCTAGGAGACTTTTCTTTGTGCGTCACTCTCTCACCTGATCTTGAAGTCTTTGAGGCGCTCGGCGTCCACTTTTTCGAGGAGGAAGTCCGGCAGCTTCTTGCCCAGCTGGTGGAAGCCGAAGAGGAGACACTCCACGTAGCTGAACTGCAGTTTGGGCTCCTCGCTCGCCGAGTTCTCGCCGTTCTCTGCCTCATCTGGTGGCAGAGGCATGAACTCCTACACAAAAATCATGACCAGAACCTTTTTGTTAGCCTCCTTTATGGTCAAAAAGCTTAGACCATTAGGGTTTACTGGAACAAAGGGATTTATGGGAGTTTAGTCTTCCTTATTTTAACAATTATTTTGGAGCCTGCACTGAAACTACATCTACAATAAATCACTACTATTAGACCTCTTTGTACTTTATAGATCAGTCTATGAGGACATGTTTCAATAAATTCTCCCCTATTTTGAGTTTAACAACTCTGACAGTCGTAGCTGCAAAAATGTAGGCTTTAAAAAAGGAAGGTCGTTGGTTCAAATACCCAGACGGGACAAACTGTGTGAATAAGTCACGTTCACTGAATGTCCAAACAACTGCTATTAAAGTATCCTTCACCAGAAAATTAATCCTTAGTTGGCCAGGGGCCCACAGTAGAAAGCTGACTGAGATGATGCACAACAATATGAACGTAAAGCAAAGAAATACTAGAAAGAGCAGTAAAAATCTCAGAATGGATCAGGGGAAATCTGCCAATGTGTATTTTGATTTTTAAGTGTATTCCTCCATGTCCAACGACAACATGACAGGCCGTTCTCACCAGCAGCTTGGTAAACAGCATGTTGAGGTTGGGCTCCAGCTTTTCCATGTCTCCACAGAACGGACTCATCTCAGCCAGCAGCTTCAGCACCTACACACACACAAACACACACACACAGCTTAGCAGATCCCCTCACACAGTGTAATGTGCATTGCTAATGAGAAACAGTGTTGCGTGGTGCAGACTAATGACCCATTAACAACATGCAGTTGGCTGACACCTCTGACAGGTGGCTGCCACGCTGACTTTGTTTACTACTACAACCGCTCACCAAATGTCAAACATTAGGAGTATCGACCTCACACCAGTGGCCATATTCGTCAGGCCTCTCGGGAATGGAAGTGCTGATTCAAGCTGAATAAATGAAGGTCGGGAAACTAGTCTTTTGTCTAATGGCCACACTGGCTTGTAACCTGAAACACTGACCAGGTATAGAGTTGCGAAGTGGGAGAGGGAGCGGTGTTAATGTTATTTAACATAGAAATACAAGACTCTCCAGGATAAAGTTACAATCCTTTAGGTTTATGTTATGACCCCCAGTTTTAATCATTTCATCTTTGTGTCTGAGAAATCGGGTTTTATCTGTCATTTTGGCGTGGCGAACGGGTCTAAATACTACAATACCCATGAGCCTCGGCCGCTTTTTGAATGGAGATGAGGCCAGTCAGAGGTGCAAATCAGAGCAGTAGCAAATTCACAAATTCACAAATCTTCTTTTAGATCTGACTTAGGATGTGGTAAGGGTGTGAGCAATAAATATAAAAAGCAAAAATTCACCTCCAACTGAATGTCCAGCTCAGCCACAGGACTTGTCAGAGCGCTGAGGTTGGGCAGGACTCGTTCACAGAAGTAGGTTACAAAACGTGTGGAATGGACATTTTTCTACAAGACAAGAGAGAACTATGATTAATTCACACTTTAATTATAGCAAACCATAATTACTTGTCATGAATGTATGCATATGATGTGAATAAATGTAAAAACAGACAATGTGTGCTACGTGTAGAGCTGCAATTTGTCAATTAACTGATCAACAGAAAATTAAATAGCAACTATTTTGATAATCGATTAATCGTTTAAGCCTCTTTTCATGCAAATATGCAAAATATTCTCTGGCTACAGCTTCTGAAATGTGAGGATTTGCTGCTTTTTTCTTTGTCTTGTGTAATATTAAACTGAATATCTTTGCAACAAGCGATGCGAAGACCAACTTTGGGT
This sequence comes from Sebastes umbrosus, assembly GCF_015220745.1. Taxonomy (NCBI): domain Eukaryota; kingdom Metazoa; phylum Chordata; class Actinopteri; order Perciformes; family Sebastidae; genus Sebastes; species Sebastes umbrosus. The sequence goes on from NC_051272.1 coordinate 5,963,339, forward strand.
GTTAGTGATTAGCAAAAACAGTGACATTTACACTACATTTAAAACTAAACCATTAATTGAAAAAATATATAATGGTTAGTTGAAGCCTTAACTGAATGTTATGAATGAATGTTAACTTGGTTGATGTAAAGTGCGTTGGTTGTACTCACAGAGAACAGTGGCAAGGCCTGACGTGTGCACTGCAGCAGGCGGTCTACAGTGTCGGGGTCGGCTGGGTTAAGGGCCTGCTCCAGGAAAGCCTGCTCCACCACCAGCTCCACCAGCTGCTGCCGCCCGTTTACTGTCTGCAGCACCCGCAGGCCCGACACGACACGCATCAACAGCACAAACTCCTCTCCTGTCACATCCTCCAGCACCTGAGAAGGCAGCAGGGAATGGAACTCTTTATCAACCTATGTTCTTGTCTGTTTTTATACCGGCTAACATCCACCAAATACTACATCATTGTTTGAACTCCCATCTATTGTCAATGTAAAAACTAGATATGTTTTTTTCCCCACAGAGTAAGCAATAAGTCAGCTGAGTTTCAGCCAATGTAGCACATAAGACAAAAGCTCATCTCCACTTTTTAAATGGTAACTAACCCCATGGCCTTTAAATCAGATCGATTATATTACAAATTCACAAGTCAGTTTCACAAAGTAACAAAATAAATGCAAGTCTTTGAACAGAAAAAAAGTAATCCTGATTCCAGTCCATTATATGGTGTGGTGTAGTTTGATATAAATTACCTGTTACATTCAGACTGACACAGAAAAAGATCACTCATCTATGATCATAGATCACTTGTCAATTCTACATTATATGCTAACCTTCTTTGTCTCCGCAAAGACGTAATCCTCCACCTCCTTTGTCATGACTTCCTCTGTCAGGGTCTTCAGTTTTGTTGACAGAAACTTGATGGCCCGTTCCCGCACTATGTCCTCTCCCTGCAGGATCTGAGAGAAGAGGCCTCCGAGAGTACCTGGACGACAAAAGACAGCAGTAGATGGGATTGTGTGCAAGTGAATAATTACAAACTCAATGGGATTACAACCCAAATCTCAATTAAGGATGCAACGATCATTAAATACACAGCAAGTTGACTGGTTGATATCTCATGTTTACAATCAGAACATTTGTGAAGACATACAGGATAAGATGATATTCTGGTCCCAGTCCTAAATATTATGAGGGGAAATAAACTCCTTTAGATCTAGATTAGATTCCAATGGCAGATCTACCTGCTGTGATGGATGAATGATGAAGTCAGTAGGGGCAATACACACAGGCACTTGTATAAAAGTATGGACCCTGGACAATTACTTAAAACACGCCTAATGACGTCCTTTGATTCACATGGCCAGTGAGACAGCCCTTAGCAAAACAACACGGGTTACAATAAACCATCTCAACAAGCAGAAAGAAATCTCACTCTGGAATAAATACCCCAAGGAGGAAGTGCAAGCAAGTCATTTTTTAGTGTCCTCTTTCTGCACAGCTCTGAACTGAACTGAATAATTGACAAGCATACAAGTGCACGGTTTTGGATCAACAGTGGGGGAAAGCAACGCTTACCTTTGGCATCTATCTTGAAGATAGAAACAAGTGCTCCATTCACTTGGTTGAACTCTGCTGTATCATCTGAAAGCACAAAAAAATACAGATTCTCCATAAATCGTTCTATTTAATATTAGTAAATTCAACAGACTAATGTGCTGTTCGGACTGACAAGCAAATCTGATTTCCAGGATATCCAATGAATTATACTAACTGAAAAACAGATTATGATATTCTGAATGGATCCTAGCTGTGCAAGTAAAGTAAACAACATGGTTGTATTTATAGTATAACCCAAACTCAGTTTTTCAGTGAGGGCACTTGTATATATATATAAAATAAAAAATAAAAAATAAAATACCAAAAAAGGTAAGTATCTTAAGTGTTTAGCTTGAGGCATCCAATACCTGTCTGAAGGAGCTGGGTGAGAATATCTGCAACTCTGAGGATGTTCTCGCCAGTTGCAAACCGTGGAAGCTCCTTGATGGCCTGCCGTCGGATCTGGACGAAGGCAAGCACAAATACACACAGAGGGGATTGTTATGATAGAATAAAATAAAATGACTACTATCAATCTAACACATAGAACCTGCAATGTATATAATAAACCCAAGTTTATTAGGTACACCTGTGCCCTTTAATACTCACCGACACATCCTCATCTTCACAAAGATCAAGCTGAGCATTGATGGCTGAATCGGCAAGTTCCGGGAAGCTGCTGAAGAACTTGGGAATAAACTGTGCTGCCAGGCGCTTCTCCTTCGGGCCACCCTTTACGCCATCCAAGATTACTTGGTAGGCATCTTTGTGCTGCAGAATAAATAAAAAAAGAGCGAATCAATAAACATGTGCAAGATATATAACTATTGTATTGTAATTCCTTGTCAACCTCACATTACAATATATAATATGATGTTGGTTCCAAATTGAAAGTGACTTGTTTGGTCCAAAGCTCACTGTTTTGTGGCAGTCACTGGAACAGTGGTGCAACGTGCATACAGTTGAACCTTTTAAATGTGGGGCATTGAGTGAGTGGGTGTTACAGTTCACCTGGTTATTTAGAAATGCCTGTATGTATGCATGTTTACTGAACCTACCCTGCTTGAATAAGGGACATTCTGCTCTGGTGTATGATCATCACTTGATGCATCTATGCATGTTTTTACAAATAAATGTAATTTTTGCAGTTATGGAGTGTATCCCCCAGCCTGTGAAAACAGTTGAGAAAATAACCCTGGTAGTTTCATCCATGCTTTAACTGGGCGACTAGAAATTGATACCAGAAAACCTGCATTACAAACTGGGGGTGAGAATTTTGAAAGAAGAAGAGTATTTAGCAAGGACCTAGGCACTATAACAAAGATGCTATATGGCTAAGTTGCATTGTGGGTTTTCTACTACAGGCTAAAAGTTAGGAAATCTCAGGCTCTGCAGCATTTGATCTCGACTTCTCTTTATTATTTGTCTCCTGTAAGTCCCCTAATGTTATGGAAAGGCAACAATGCACACTTGAATACCTTCTTTAACTAGCAGCCTGGTAAGATATGTGTGTCTTTCGTTCATTTACTAGAAGATATCTCAAAATGACAATGGAGGAGGTGCCATTATGTTTCTGATACACATGTAGATTGGGTAGTCACAGTAACAAAACAAACCAGTGTGCCTCTGTTAAACAGGGAGGAGTAACCCGACCTGCAAACTGCCAAAAGAAATCTGCATGATCACTAACCTGTGAGTGTTAACCATGTGCTCTATGTCAAGTAAAGTCAAGTTCAATTTATTTCTATAGCACATTTAAAACAACATGAGCACACCAAAGTGCTTTACAGACATAGTGCAGAATAAAAACAGGTCCACAGAGGAGACAACAAAATCACACACAGACAGAGACAAAGATAAAAATCCATGAGTAAAGACTGTTATAATGAGCATTATAAAAGGCCAACTAGTAAACCCAATTCAAGTACATTCAAAAGCCAAAGAGAAGAGGTGGGTCTTGAGCTTTGAAAGACTCCGTAGAGGGAGCAGCTGAAACTCACATTTTAAAGTGAAGTAAGTATTTTTCCAAATGTGTCGTCAAAAAGTTGCTATCAGTATCCAGAGAAACATTCTCTTGAATGAGAAGTATTGCATTGAATCTGAGTAAACAACCTGAGCTTAATTAAGTAGTTAACTAGTTTAAAAGAAAATAGTCTCGCTGGTTAAGTAAAATAAACGTTTAGTTGACTCAAACAATAATAAATACTGAGTTAGTACCGCCTCACAATGGTCGCTATGGCTATAGGCCATTAACGTTAGCACGGTCACTACAGTTAGCCCAAGGCCTATGGACGGAGGCTAGGTCAAAGGCGGATATGCGTCTAGTAGTACGAGGTATTACGCATGCGTAGTGTAGACCATATTCTACTGCGCATGCGCAATACCGCCAAAAGATATGACGCGTGTTCCATCCTCCTCCAATAGGCCTTGAGTTAGCCTAGCTACAGTTAACCAGCTAGCCTAGCACGCACACAACATTGTTATGTAGCTCAGTGGTTACAACAAAGTTAACAATTGTGGAGGTAAAAACAAGGTAATGCAGCAAAGCAACAAAGCTGCTGATTTAATAATGTTTTTAAAATGAGTAAATAGTGTTTTATGTACCTGGCTGAGGTTGTCCTTAGCATCAGCTAGCACCCCGTAGCTCCGGTACAGATCCTCGATAGTGACCGCCATCAGCGTGCCGCTCACACAGAAACACACACGATAAAAACCCTCTCTGCTCGCTTCTGCTCTGTTCTACAGGACCGTAGCTCAAACAACCGCCGTGTTGTCTGGGTATATGTGGTTCGGAAAGGGAACGGGGAGATGAAATTGAATGAAACACCCCCAACGACGGTCTGCTGTCTTCCCGCAGTCTCTGGTGTGGAGGCTAACGATGCTACGGAACAATGAGTGCATTGCTGTAGCCAATCACTGGGAGGCTGACAACACACGTGACCGCTGGTGTGCGCAGAACTGGTGCGCAGTAAAAAAGAACTTCTGTCAGTATAAGGCTGACATGTAAACAGATGCAGCCTTATACTGACAGAACTCCCTTTATTTTATTATATGTATTGTATTTAAACTAGAAGTATTCTACTTTTTTATTTTACTCTCATATGCTTATATATTATATAATGTATAATATAATATATAATCTAATTATAAACATTTGTCATCTAATCAACTTTACATAGTAAAAAAAAATTATATATATATATATAATATATAATATATTTATATAATATATTTATTTATAATATATATATAATCTATCTATATATATATTATATTATATATATTATATATAATATGTATATATATATATATATACACATATTATATATATACTGTATATCCATTTTTTTTACTATGTAAAGTTAATTAGATAAGAAATGTTTATCATTTCCTAAAATGTACAATATACTGTAATTGTTTGTATAAGAAACTTAAATAAAATGTTAACCCCCCCCCCAAAAAAAACCACAACATCTAAATAGATGCAAGTCACACACCCCATGTTATAATGCTAGGGTGACCCTGTTGATCCTTGTTGTATGTACTACTTTATTTTTGTTAGATAAGCGTCTTTCCACCTGCACGATACATACAGGTTTTGATTTTGTATTTAAGAGTTTTGGTCTCTAAAGTCACAGCTTTGCTCAAAAATCAATAAAATCTTACAACTTTTTTAGATTTGTCACATACAGGTACATACATGAAATTTGACATTTGCATTTAACCAATCCTAAGGAGCAGTGAGCTGCTCTAAAGCGCCCGGGGAGCAACTTGGTGTTCAGTGTCTCGCTCAAGGACACTTGTCGACGTCTAGACAGTAGGAATCGCTTGAACCCCCGTTTTTGCAGTTGAAAGATGTCCACTCTACCCAGCGAGCAATAACCACCTAAAAATACAAAACAGTCCATCATCATGAAACCTTTAAAGCATCAGCATGTTCGTTCTACCTCAATTGGGTCTCGAACTCACAACCTCGGACACCAAGGGCAAGTCACTCTCTTGGTGAGCTTACTGCTCAATAGTGTCCACTGATGTTTTTCAAGATATAACACTGAAGACTATATGTCCATCTTGTGGCAGATTCAGGTTCATACACAGTAATGTGTCCAGAGTCAAATCTGACTAGGAGTACTGTATTTCACCTCTGATCATAAATGATAAAAAACAGAAAGACAGTGCAAACACTTTTATTGAACTAATTAATCGCAACAAACAATTCTGTACAAGCAATTTCCTCTTCCAATAAAATGTTTCGGGCATAAAATTAATGTTGAAACACAAGGAAGTTCCAGATCCAAGAAATGTGATTTCACAGGAACCTGATTCCGGCTCCAAACTGGAACCCGTCACATATCCTGCAAGGAACAGAGAAAATCTTCTTGAACGAGTGTATGTAATGTTAACATAGGTATCTACATGATTGTACAGAAAAGGCTCAATGTTGCTCAATATTTACTGCTTTTGGTTTAATAAAACCTTAAGTGTATATTTCACACATGTAAACAGATGTGTGAGTTACATTGCTTGAGTTGAAGAGACCCACCTGTACAGGCAGTTTCAATGTGATTGTTTGGTGTATTCTGGTCGTCTCTAACTTAATCATTCATCTTACCTAAAACTAGCTAACCTAAGCAGCCTACCTGTCTCCACTCTGGACTCCCATGGGAATGCAGTAATTCAGCTCCAGTCTGGCAATATTCCCCAAACGCAGCACAATGCCCAGTCCGTATGACCAACGGATGCATTCTGCCAGTTTCTTCAAATGTGCTCGTGGCCCCTCACCTGAGTAAAAACAAACATATAACCTCAATCAGACAGAAAACAAGGGTGTCTGCAAAGTCCTGCATCAACAGTTTGAGCTCTACTTCGTCCAATCACAGCATTCCTCTGTCCAAACATTTATTACAGAGATGCTCGTTCTTTTTCCAACTACTCACCATAGTTGAGGTTACAAAGGTTTCCGGCATTGAGGAAGAAATGTGTTCTGAAGAGGTCACCGAAGCCCCCCTTGCCTGGTCTGAAGGGTAGAGGGGTGTAGAGATGGAGGCCTCCAGCCCAGTAGCCCTCTCCTCCCAGGTAATCGCCTGCCATACCAATAATTCCAGCACACAACCTTTCAATTAACCATCAAACTTCAGTCTGGTTACCCAGCAACTCAGCCAAGTTAATGTCTCACCTTCACTCTGTGGGCCCATACTGTACATACTGAAGCCCCTGATACTGGTGGGGCCACCTAGATAGAACCTAGAAAGACACATAAAACATACAATATGTTATATGAGCTTTCTGTGAATACAGAAAGAACCCTACAGTTAGTTTCTAAATTGAATTTAGTTCGTACAATTGCAGCAATTTGCGTCAAACATTGTACATCTCTGAGTCAAATTTGAACTATTTTGAAATATTTTAGATTCAGTGTGACCTACACTTTCCGAGGATGTGCTGTATATAATATCTGCAATGTCCATCACAAATAAACATGGATTTATGCATGGATATTTGCGATGGACATTGCATAAACCACTTAGAAATCATAGAACAAAAAGACACTTCTTATAACTCCAGAACTTGCCTGAAAACCTTCACGTTTTTAAGTTTTCTTCAGTATCAAAGTAATCCAGTGATAGTTGTCTAGACATGCATGGCTACATTGCAAACAGCAACTGCTAATAGTTAATTCGGCATACTTTTAATGGTCAAAATTTAAACAAAATATAAGCACAAAAAAAAGGGCTCAAGTTTTCCAGACTTCAAAAACCCCTGGTCTTGTGGATAACAGTAATAGGGTGGTAAATTGTATTTCTTTACCTGTCTGCTATGCTTGTTGGCTTGTCACCGATGGGTAGGAGCAAACCGCCCCACAATGAGGCAGAAAGAACCTGGAAGAGAAGATGTTGTTTTTTAACATAGAAATGTATGCCTGGCTAAAGAAGGACTACACCAAGGTTTTTGGAAATTAGTCTGTTGGTCATTTAGTTCATTTTTCTGCTGACACCATCCTCACAAAAGCCTGAGTATATTACTTAAATTCTTTACTAGGACCTTGTACTTTGGCCCAGTAAAACTACTTAAAGTTAAACTGCATTAAGTGCCTTTAGATGAGATAATTTGCTAAATGGCTGAAATGTAAAATGCAGAATCTCACCGAGTCCCAGAGGAGTGTTTTGTTGAGCTGAATCTCAAAGTCCTCCTTCAGGAAACTGCTGTCTCCCCCGGTGTAACCAGCAAGTTCCTAAACAACCACAACACAAAATGTCAACCTGGTGCACACGATCAGTCATATTGTTTTCATATAGCATTTGACTGGCTTAGTGTTAAACGACAAACCTGATGGATCTTCAACAGGCCACCTCTCTTGGGGATGATGGAGGAGTTTCGGGTGTCGATGATCATAGAATGCTGAAAAACAAAATGGCACCGTTCACACAACTACTGCTAAATACTGATTTATTACTACACTGTCTCTTTTCACTATTCAACATAATTCATATCCACCGTTCACTTTCCCCCACACAATGTTATTGGGATGTATTGTGCAAAAACATCTGAAAACCCTGATGTAAGCACTGAATACCAGCTTTGCTATTAATTCTCTGAGAGCAGACTTCATGAAACCACACAGCTATTTCAAAGACCATAGTCAAATTTCCAATGTAAAATAGGAGACAAATACCGAAAGCGAGGACTTGAGGGAATGGCCGCTTTCCTTTCGGACAGCAAACGAGGCAGTGCGAGCCAGACAGCCCAGCTCTCTCCACACTCCCTCCCACTTCAGGGTTTGGTTGGTCTTCCACACTGGGAACTGTGGGGGATAAATTGGTAATAAGACAACAGTTTATTATTTTGTTTGCACAGATCTCATGCAGTAAATGAGCATACAGCATGCATTGTTTGTAACATAGCAACTTTTGTCTCCTTAAAGGTTCAGTGTGCAGGATTAGGTGGCATCTAGTGGTGTGATTACAGAGCGCAACCAACTGAGTACCCTCGACTCACTCCTCCCTTTCCAAGAATGCTGATTATAAGATAACGAAAACATAACGATTCTCAGTTTTCATGTGATTATACACTAAAGAAAACACAGATCTAAATATTATATTAATTTCTGCTAATACTGTATATCCCCCAAAATGCTACACTATACCTTTAAAACATAGGGAAAATAATGGCTCTGTCAAAGCCTTCTTTCATCATCCTTCCATAAATTAATGTTAATGTCAGTGCAATACAATTATTTTACTTTGTAAAGTAACAAAACTCCAGCCAAAACTTGACTTTATGGTCCCTAACAGAACATTTTGATGCCTTCTATTATGACTCCTTTCAGCTTATTTTGTTAAAATACAACCTAAATGTGTTAATTCACTTCATCCATGTGCAAAGACTTAACAGCAACATTTTTAACTGCACAAAATGAACAAAACAATAAGCATATACAGTAAATGAAACAAGTATTTACGCTCAGTTCTCCAGAGATGCCTCGATCCGTCTCCCTCAGTGAACTCCATGGAAACTGACCTGTTACTTTGTACATGTTGAGTGAGATGCTGGAAGTGAAAAAAGAGAAGAAGAAATGTCAAAACCCTGCTAGGATTCCTTTGTGATTATACCCATCTATTCTATAGTTAGAGCGTAGATTGCTCAGGCATGTACCTCCTCACTGATGGACCCAAATCTAAAGCTGAAGTACCAGGAGAGTCACCTTATGTGCACAATGTCCAACCTCAACCTCCATGCTAAACTGAACTGCAGAACTTATCGCAAAAGAAGAAGCCGTCCTGCAGATACAGTAGATACACATGCATACCATGTATCAAGGTGAAAACAAGTGTATTTTTTGAAGCTGTTCATATCTTACTTGCGTTCAAAGTTTCCTGGTTGGGGTTTGAAGAAGGACAGGCCGTATGACGTCTCTTTGGTGCCGTAGGAGAACTGGAAGGTCATTTTCTCTGCCCGACCTAATGCATTGGGCAACTTCACACCCAGTACCTGAAAATTAAAGCGGGGGAAGTTATTATGGTTTCCATTATGTATTTAGAAGCAACCTAACTAATAAAACATAAAATGTAAAAGACATTTCAACTCAATACGTCTGAAAAAAATGCATAAAAAAGCACAAACAGATAGATTTTTGGGTCAAGGTGAAATAAGTCAAATGGTCTTTATAGAAAGGAATTGGTAAACCAGTGTATTGAAGCTCTGATTTGGATCCAAATCAGTATGTGGCCTTTCAGGAAGTAGATGGTGACATGAGCCATTGTAGCGCTCACCATGCTTCCTTCATTGTTTCCAACCATGGTGTTGTAGCTGCCCGTCATCCGTCTCAGCTCGGTGACTTCAAACGTCACGTCGAGGCCGTTAGGAAGAGCATCTTCACCTGAAGAGAAGAGTTAATTATTTTATGTTCGGTTTAAAACAATAAGCCAGATGATGTATAAACAACCCGATTTCAGAAAATGCATCTTTAAAATGTGTACATTTATTTGGAAACTGCATTTGTGTAATCATAAGAGCGTGCAGAGACTGACATTACCTCGTGAGGTGTCAATAACAACTTCCACTTTTCTGAAGATACCGAGACGCAGCAGCTTCTGTCGGGCTTCGTGGGACTTTCGCATCACCTGCACAACAAATTAAACCATGTTTTGACGTCAGTAACGGTAACTCACAAGTATTGATTAGTACAGCTGTATCAACATGCACCTACATCAATCAGGTTCTTTGCCCGGAAAACTCCTGCGATTTCATAAGTCAACAGGTCCTCCTTCGTTCTTCCGAGCCCATCTATGTGCACTCGTTGAACTACAACCTGATAAGAGAAACAAACAGCATTAGGAACATTAAGAACACCCAAAACAAACGAAAAAAACACTCAGTCAAATATTATGATGCAGTTTCTCCCTTCTATAAAATGTCCACTATAGCTGCAGTTTCCTGGCATATCAGGTTGTGTTTCACTGTTTCAGTTCTTTCATTTACAGCTTGTGGTGTGGACATGAGCCAAGGAATCTCTTATTTCTATGCTGGCAAAGCACAAACCTAGTGTGTGGGTACAGGTCTGGTAATGTGAGAGTGTCTGGTGTAAATACCGTCTGGAACAAAACAAATCTTACATCCTTGTTTTCAAGAACTTCTTGCTTCTGCTCGTGCTCGATGTCCGGAGCCTCGATGTCGTCGGGTTGAACTCCTAGCTCTGGCCCTCGCATGGGCAGAGGGTCCAGGCTCTGCAACACACAATATGAGGAAAAAATATGTAATCACAATCAAAGGTCATACCGTGTTTTACCAATCAAATAAATTGGAGTGGATTATGACATGAAGAGGGGTTAAAATTCTATAATTACACACATGTTATACATGTTGTTGGGTGTTCTCGTTATTCATTATATGCCCAGCAGCAGAGTAAGGCTAATCATTTGGTCTATAAAAGTAAGAACAACTGTGAAAAATGTCCATCACAGTTTCCCAGAGTCCAAGATGACAACTTCAAATGTCTTGTTTACTGTTCGACCAACAGACCAAACCCCAGATATTCAGTTTAAAATTATATAAAACAGAGAAAAGCAGCAGATCATCACAATGGAGAAGCTGGAATGAGAGAATGATTGGACATTTTTGCTTATAAAATTATTGAAATGAAAATGATTAATCGATAATCAAAATAGTTGCTGCTTACTGGTCGACTGACTCATCAATTGTAAGCAATTGATTGTTTCAGAGCTACACCACACCGTAATACAGGGAGACACAATTTACATAAAATATCCTTTAACTGTTCAAATAAAAAACGACATCAATTGTGAAATTGTTGTCATTTTTTTAAAAATAGTCTGAAAATTGTACCGAGTTTGGTTGGTGACACATCCATGTCTATCCTTTGATGCAATATATACCTCACGTGCAACTACCTTTGTTTACATTTTATTTCTTACATCTACCCTACCTATTTTAAAGTGCAATTACCTCTGTTTACATTACATCTATTTTACCTATTTTATTCCTCAAGTGTAATACCTCTGTTTATATTTATTTATTACATCTACTTTACCTGTTTCATTTGCTTTATAACTGTGTGTGTTTTACCTGTTACATGTTTTACCTGCCAAGTATTTGTTTTAAAGCACTGACCAGAAGTGGCAACTGTGAATCTCGTTGTATTTAATATGATGACAATAAAGCTTTCTATTCTATGTTATTATCATATATGCATTAGAAAAATGGGAAAAGCACGGGAAAATAAACTGATGAATGAATAAATGTGTTCTGTTAATCTGTCATGCTCATTTTATTTTTTTAAGTTTTTCCTCTTTTTTTTTGGCAGAGTGAACTCATCTAATTTTTCATTCAACAGGTTTTGAACCAAGTAATTGGAGGATAAAGGACAAGAACAAAGCTTTATATTTCCTTTTACACTCCATTTGAATGATATAACTAATAATATGTATTGATTATTGACTAATCTGGCCCTGGCTGCAGCCCTGTACAAAATCTATTGGATAAGGATAATGAGTGAGTAATAGTGTAAACAAGACTGAGAGTGCAGTAAACACAAGCTGTTGTCAAAGTGTGCTGACTGCAGCAGAACTACAGTGAGTGGAGGAGCCACTAGCATCTGTCATCCCTGTCAATGGGATGTATCTACAGCTGCACACACACAGTCTCTACGTTTAAAAGGTGAGGTTCAAAACTAACTACAGCAGCAGGGATTAATAAACTGAGTGTGTTGCCATAAAGCTGCTCTTGTTGGACCTTGTTGCATGTACAGTATGTTCAGTGTGGGCCTTTTCTTGCAGCACAGCAGATAACTGGCTGCACACACGGAGAGGTCAAAGTCCTGCTGGAGCTAACCCGGTCACCGGACAGCTCCTTACTTACCCGGGCGTGGACGGTGCCCATGCTGAGCTCCACAGGGCGCGGTCCTCCCGGTGAATACGGAGGAAACTTTGAGTGGAAAAAAGAGCAACTAATTTAACCTAGAAGGAACCGGAGAGAGGCGGCGAGGCTCCGTAAAGGAGGAGAACATGTCACTTCCTGAACACGCCCTCTGCTGGGAAGCATTCAGGACAACAACGCTGCAAAATGTAAAGACAAGAAAAGAACACATATATAATAACACTATTTCTACTAATAATATTATTATTATTTAATATGAATTGATACAACATTATATGTAATATTATATTTATTATTATCATTATACCACTATTTCTACTAATAATATTATAATTATTTAATATGAATTGATACAACATTATATGTAATATTATATTTATTATTATCATTATACCACTATTTCTACTAATAATATTATAATTATTTAATATGAATTGATACAACATTATATGTATTATTATACGTATTGTTATAATTATACTTGTATACTATAATAATAATAATAATCATTATTATTGTTATAATTATAATAATGATAATTTGTATTGTTATTATCATTATTATTAATAATAATAATAATAATAATAATTATTATTATTATTATTATATGTATTATTTATAGTATTATTATTATCATTATCATCATCATCATTCAAGGTATTCAAGGTAAATGCTACTGATGATGATGATGATGTTTTTATAAATAATAATAATAATAATAATAATTATAATACAATTAAGAGCTTCATTTTAAATTCAAATTGCAAAAGATCATGTCCTGTTTTAAAATGTATTTTCCTGATTTTGTTAATTAATTTAATTTAATTTAATTTAATAAAAAAAAAGACATATTAAAAGTTGTGTTTTTGTAATAGGTACTATTTCTTATAAACAAAATCAAAAATAAAACAATAGCACTTGTGTTTTAGGCAAAGGAGTAAACTAAAGTATTGTCTTATTAGGTTGGAAACATAATGCATCTTCAATGTATAAGACATTAATAAACTGACCGATGGTGTGAATTTAAACCACTGGGAAAGATTTTTGTTTTATTTTAATATCAGATTAGAAGGGGGAAAATAACTTTTCAGGACTTGGATGTAAATTTAGGATACATAATACCTGTTGTACGCTTTTATCATTTACTTCTTTGCATGAGAGCGCTGAATAAACAGTTGTATCTCATCACATATTGCACCTTGACATGGTGTTATTTCTTGAAGCACGGCAACCTCCAGTTTTTAGAAGACATTCCACAACAATATACAACTGTTGACTTTAGTTAAAAGGCTGTTGAACACTTGAATGAAAACTACCTGAATCAGATTACATATTAACATAGAAGTTTAATAACAATAATTATATAAAATGTGCTAATTTTACAAAACACAGCTCCACATACTGTAAGGCCCAGTCCCAATGACAACATCCAAATGCATATCAACATTATGTCATGGAATAAATAATAGCTGAATGGAAATCAACAAACTTAAGTTCACTCTTGTTCATATGTTGCTGAGCATCTCTGCAGGCCTTGAGACCTGTAACAACAAAATTAGACAAAAATTACTTTCATATTAGGGTGAATTTTAAAATGCTGGTGAATATTGTCTTTGTCATGCTGTTCAGATTTTACAAGGTGCTCTTACGCTTCTGTTTTGAAGGTTTTATGGGATATTCTGTCTTCATTTACACCTTCGGGACATTCATTGATGTCTTTTATGCCCAGTGTAGTCAGAGCTGTGAGGGAAAAGGCTCTGTGATTAGTTATCCACAGTGTCATTTAGCATTTTTCTGTATGAAGTAATAATTGGGTGAGTTAAAAGTACCTATTGGTGACATGAATAAATAGGCTATACTGCATATTAAATATAAGTGTAATTATCATTTATTGGTTCTAATGAAGAAAAAACTGACTGAATACCTGACAAATACACGCATGTAAATATTGTTTATTATTTGACCATAGAATTATATTGCCAATATAAATAACAATTATGTGTTTAATCATATAGAAAGTGTGTGCAGTGTCAGTCTCTCTGCCCAGTAAAGCCTAATAGTGTCTATATATCCTGTGCTTACCCTCCTTGTATTGGGCAAAAGTGATGTATTTTTGATTAGTAGGGTCCAGGATCCCATAGATTGCATCCAGGTTGGAGTCGTTGAACAGATTCGGCCCATTCAAACCACTCTGTTGAGAAATCTTCAGCTTTTTCAGCTGCTCAACAAGAAACTCTCTGGGATTATCTGAGTGAAAGAATAAATCACAATTAATCACTGCTATTAAGGTGCATATATTGTGTTTTTGGTAATAAAAGTTAAATAGTGGAACTCTTTAAGGAAAAGTTTGCAGCATCCAAAATATTAAGAGCAACAATAGCAAATAAATAAAAGGTAATTTAAACAATAATCAGTGAAATATATGACAATGCAAAACTGATATTTTATTTAAATACACTTTGTAGACAATACAACACTAGGGTACGTTCAAGAACAGCATGATTTGTGCTGTGTTAACTGTTGTAAATAGTAACTTAACATTGTAAGACACATCACAGGAAAGACAGTGTATTGAATAGATAGATAGATAGATAGATAGATAGATACATTAGATAAATAGATAGATAGATAGATAGATAGATAGATTGTAACTTTATTGATTGGGAAATTAAAGTTTCCAGCATCACAGTTCTATAGTGCAAAACATGTAAAAAAGTTAGTAGTGCAAAGCACAAAAAAATATACCAGATATAAAAATACAAGGAGATGAAGAATACTATTAAAACTGAATATAGTGCAGAGTAACAGCTGTGATACAGGACTATTAAAAAGGGAATATAGTGCAGAAGAGACTATTAAAAAGTGAGCATAGTGCATATGTGTAATTGTGTCCTTTTTCAAACACAGTTATGTTATTATAGACAATAATAACCTATAACGTTGTTTAGGTTATTATGTATGTTTATTACAGGGTATTATTTAACCTTATCTAGCAACAGAAGGATGCAGTCCTAGTCCAGCACAGTGACTGAAAAACTAGACTAAAAGTGTTAGGTTGTTGTTGTTGTGTCTATAACTGAGATCAGCTCTAACCGGGTCTGTAGAAGAACAGCATGCTGGTCAGGTTGTCCATCAGCTCGATGATCTTGTGTTTCTTCAGATAATCAGCAGCGTCTTGTTCTTTCTGCGTCGCCATCTTTACCACCTCACTTCTGTTTAGACTCGTTGCTATGATACCCAACATCCAACGGTTGAGGCACACGCACACACGTTTGTAATTGTATATACTTGTGAGGTCCCTCAATGACGTGAAACATTATATGTTATATATATATATACAGTATATATATTTATTTATTTTATTTATAAATATACATATATATATATTATATATGTATAATTATAAATAATAATAATATAATAATAATCATAATAAATTATAATTTATAATTATAATAAAACATATAATTATAAATAATAAATGTATTTATAAATAATATTAAATAACAATATATATATTTATAAATAATAATAATAAATAATAATAAATATATTTATAAATAATATTTATTTATAAATATATATATATTTATTTATAAATATATATATATATATATTTAACATTTATTCTGTTTAAACTTGTTGCTATGATACGCCAACATCCAACAGTTGAGGCACACGCACACACACGTTTGGAGTTGTTTATACTTGTGAGGTCCCTCAATGATATGAAACATTATATTTTATAAATATATATTTATATGTATTTTTATATATATATATATATATATATATTAGGGCTTCATTATTGATTGACTGATTAGTAGTTTATACTACAAAACGTCAAAAGAATACTGAAAAATGCCAAATCACAAGTTCCTAGAGCTAAAGATGATGTTTTGACATTCCTTCTTTAGTCTGGCCAACTGTCCAAAACCCCAAAATATTTAATTTACAAACAGTACAATACAGAGAAAAGCATATCATCTTCACATTTTAAAAGCTGGAAATCAGTTATCAAAATTGTTGACAATTAATTATGCAAGTCAGTATTTACATATAGAACACTAACACTTACCACAAAGTAATGACAAAGGTTTAGTTTGCTATTTTTATTTTAAATAAATTTGGTCTAGGGGAAAAACAAGCAAAATATATACTTTTGAATAGAATAGAAGTTACAGTGTGTTCATGAAGCGTTCCCTTACATATTTCATCACTTGGTGTGAAAATGCGAACACATTCAAAAAGGATGAAGAGATGTATTAACAACAGACGGATACACATGGTTGTATAAACCAAATGATCTTGTGTCAATAAGATCCTTATCCCGAGTATGTAGCATTTTATTCCACTCCTGTTTGCTCCATCAGAATAAAACACCGAACACAGAACATATCCATTTGCAGATGTCCCAGAAATGACATTACTCCCAGGCGCGTAGCAGCATCTAGCTGTTGGCAAAAGCTGGACATAGTCTGCTTGGTTAAGTGTCCATCACACAGAGTATGTGTAATCCAGATCAGTCCACCTTTTGTTCTGCTTTCAGCTGCTGTAACGCAGCAGCAGCAGCTTCTTCTCTGACTTTGTAGCCCATCAGTTCTGTCTTCAGCTCCCCAGGCTTTGGTGGGATCTCTGGTACACTCTGAAAGATAAAACAACGGAAAGACTGTTAAAACACACACAGAGAGATTGGGCCTGAATAGTTGGGTGGTGTTGTATTTTAATTTTTTTAAACCTTTCAGCAATCTCAAACATCAACAGTAAAAGTCTGGCTTTAGTGTCACTGGAGGTTTTTTGGGGCCAATACTGACACAGTAGTGCTTCGTAAATGATTTTGAATTGGTTTTAAAAGTCCTGGTTGGTTCATCCCTACTGTATAGTATGTATGACCATCTTTGAGTAAAAGCCAACACTTTTACACCTGCCATGTGGTGGCTGTCAAATTGCATTATGGGAAATGCAGGAAATTACTAACACATACAGTATACTGTATTATATACTATATTATATACTGTGTTTTACAAACTGTATATATATATATATATGTATATATATATATGTATTTACTATTTCTCTATACATACTACATTCCTGTATACAACTCTGTATATATATTTAGTACTACTCATTATTACATACTACATTCTTGTTTACACCTCTGTGTACATACATTACTTCTCATCATGCATAAACATAATACATCCTGTTTGAAATACTGTCATCAACTAAATTACAAATTTCCGCTTAAATTACTATTTTTTATTTACTTATAATTATATTTATTTTAACTGCACTATTTATGTCCTACATTATCATTTTAGGTTTACATTTGCTTCAAAACAATTGGTCACTGTGTGGAAACAGGGGTTAATTTAGTCTCTCACCAGATCAGGTAGGTAGTACTGGTGGACGACCTGTGCTCCTGCAAACATGGCCAGTACACTGGCTCCAAGCATCCTCAGGTACCGAGGCCAGGACACACCGGCTGGCATCTTCACACACTTCTGGAAAAAGAGAGGAAGAGATTAGTAAACAGCTCAAAACTATATGCAAGAAAGAAGCATCTAATCTTTTTGTCTGCTCCCCTACTAGTCCCCAAGACAAATGTGATGTAAAATATTTTTCTTGCTAAATAAAAAGTGCTATTGTCTGTTAAAATAGTAAAATAATACCTGAGCCCTGAACATACAATTTATGGATTGAGAAGGTATGGGACATTTACTACATGCAACAAATAACCTATTCCCTAAGACTCCAAAAAGACGAAGCCCTGCCATGATACTTTATTATACTACCAATATACTAATACAGTGATCGGTGATCTGAATATTTTTATATATCCTGGATCATACTTGTATCTTTGTCTTCCTGACCCAGGTCATCTCTCTAAGCACATACACACACCCATACAACACACACTCATACTACACGTGCCCACACCTATACCACACATACACACACCTATACAACACACATACCCTTCCAAACACTTCCCCTTCCTGACCTCCGACCCTTCACCACATTTATTTTTAATTAAATGTATTTATTTATTTATCTGACCTTATTTTATTTTAATTCTTTGGATTGTTTAAGTATGTGTCCTCCCTCTTTCTCTGAATTCCATTGAAATTATAGTTTAAGATGAAGTCTTTTTTTGTGTGTGTGTTTTCTCTCTCCCCTTGTTTTAAATTGTTTAATTTTGTGTAAAAACAAAGAGACAGCTGTAAAATGAAAATACAGTAGGAAAAGAGTGATGATGAATATTTGTATTATTATAATTGTATAAGTTGCTGAAGCTGCAATAAAAACTAAGTTAAAAAAAAATAATTGTAAAATAATGCCTCATAATCAGGACTATGCACCATATAATTTGACTGTTTATAATCAATCATATTGAATCCTTATAATTAGACAGTATATCATCAATCATAATGAATTCTGGGATGCTGTATAGCTACTATGGGAATGCATTCCCATTAGGGTTGTCTAACTGAGTAAAATTCAATTTAAATATCATATGCATGCATGCACACTAATCATGCATGTACTGAATATGATTGTTAACAGCCTGCAGAGCACATCTAGTAGCAGGATCCCAGTATTCAATGTGATTAAGCTGCTACTGTTAGTCCTGATGTTGCAGTTACCAGGGCTAAAAGTTAGAAAAACAGAAACAGCTGACTGAGCTATAGACACAAACTGACTTATAGTGACACCAGTAAGACCTTACCTTGTTTATTTCACTGTCACTTAAATAAAAGACCTCAAAGTGAAGCTTATTTCCACCATCCTGGACTCACATGTCTAAATGTCTGTCATTGAGACACACAAGCAGGTCATGCTGTTTAGCTAACACGGAGATGAGTTAGAAGAAAAGAGAGCTCTCACTCCGCCTCTAATTTGCTGACACCACAACGGTTAAGTTTCCCTTTTTTTTTTTTTTCAAAGGTCTTTTTTATTAATTGCCAATAATCAATAGAACAGTCACTATACAGGGAAAGTTAATTTTTGTTTTTCTGAACAACACTCAACCGTGACACAACACATCAATCAATCATACCTGACAACAACATACATACAAACAGCCACAGCTGGCCACAAAACACCTAACTGATTCTCAATCATGGATACATAAAATTCAAATTGTAGAGAATACAACACAGGGAGTGTATCCACAAATAAGTCATGAAATAATAATAAGAAGAAGAAGAGAATTTTTTCTTTTTAAATTTAAAATATACATACAGTACATATATATATATATATATATATATATATATATATATATATATATATATATATATATATACATATATATATATATATATACATATATATATATATATACATATATATATATATATATATATGTATTTATTTTTAATTTAAAAAAAATACACATACATACACATGTATACACGTACATATATATGTATATATATATATACATATACATGTATATGTATATGTATATATACATATACATGTATATATACACACATACATATATAAAAAAATAGAAGAAAAAAAAATAGTAATGATAATGAATAAATAAATAAATAAAATCAAATTTAAAAAAGGAAAAATAACTTATTTTCAATTTAAGACAAGTACATTGGGGAAAGTTGAAAAAGAGTAAATAATACTCTGGCTAATCTGGAGGATTCAGATGTGGACTTTTCCGCATTTGTGTGTAGTTTCAACTGGTCCTGTTTTCACTATAGAGTGATGCGCTTTACGGAAATACATGATCTTTGGCTGCCACGTTCCTCTGCAGTGTAAATTCGTGCTGCTGCTTCCGTACATCCGGGACCT
Organism: Sebastes umbrosus; assembly: GCF_015220745.1. NCBI lineage: Eukaryota > Metazoa > Chordata > Actinopteri > Perciformes > Sebastidae > Sebastes > Sebastes umbrosus. Next base: position 5,983,628 of record NC_051272.1, read on the forward strand.
ACCGCCATCTAGTGGTGGTTTGTACACACTCCTATAATCATCCCTCTATTTAATCATGTTTAAATTAATAAATAATATATACTGTTTTATTTATTAATTATCAATCGTTGGTTGTAATAATATCATACACATACGCATACATACATACACACACACATGCATGTATATAAAAAATAGAAGAAAAAAATAATAATAATAATAATAATGAATAAATAAATAAAATAAAATTTAAAAAAGGTTTCTCAAATAATGACAAAAAACTAATCATTTTAGTGTGACCCCTGCAGTAACACCTCCTAACAACATGAGGCAGTACGTCTTCACTGAACCTTCACTAAAGGAAGTATTGAGCGTTTAAATGGTCTTTGTTTTGGGAGGATTCCCAGCCCCCCGTCTCCTTATTTGAAAACTAAAGAACAAAAATGTATGACAGGTATGTTAGTCTGCTCATCTACCTTTATGTCTCGTTAACGTAGAGGTTACTTTCGGTTTCCAGTCAGCTGTAAGACCTTCTGATGTTTCTAGCTTCTCTGTAGCTGAAAGCTTCCATCACCGTCCTGTAGAGCTGCGTCCATCCGTCTCTTCTTTGTGCCAGCTATGTTTCCGTCTGTGTGCTATAATCTCCACACAGCTCTCTGTGTCTCCAGTCTGTACTGATGATGCTTTCTGGTGGCAGCAGCACAATGAATGTTCATTTATCCAAATAAGTCCAACAGTTTAAAGATGGAAGAAAACCAGTATACATCTCTGACGGTTCCTACGGATTATTTCCAGCAGTGGTGAGTTGGTGCTGGAGGTGGCAGGTCATGAAGAAAACTTCTCCTGTTATTATCTCTCTTCATTTTCATGCATGAGATGATGGAGAAAAAATATACACAGCATCATACATACCTGTGCACTTTTATATATTTAGGCTTGTGGCAAGTGATAGTGTAATTATTAAGGGTAATAACCATGTAATACCTTTTAAATGGGAAGGTGACCAATGGCTTGAATCAGATATAACAATAAATATAATTAACTGACATATGTTAATTTTTATGGTGATATTGTGTTGTGTTCTCTGTAGCTGGTTTGACCAATTTACAAGGATATTTCTTAAAAGTTTGACACTACCCCAGCCAATGAGGTTATTTGGGCCCCACATGGGTTATGCTGGGGGTACCTGAGGAACCAAGTGGGTATTGGCCAAAAATAGGCATCTTATCTGGGGCCCACTTGGGTCAACTAAGTTGGTCCCACATGGGCTCCCCAAGTGGGTTCCAGTTGGGTCACTAATGGGAAATTAGTGCATGGGCTCAGAATGGGCAAAACAAATGGCGCCCACTTGGGTCAACTAAGTTGGTCCCACATGGGCTTGCCATGTGGGCTACCCGTGTGGTTCCTAGTTGGGTCACTAATGGGAAATTAGTGCATGGGGCCAACATAGAAACTGTGGACAAACCCACTTACAACCCGTATTCCAGGCTATGTAGCCCCCATGTAGTTCCCACATAGAACTTAAACCTGGGTCCGAGATGGGTTTTGGTTTATGTTGCCCAGATTGGGCCCATGAAACACCCAGTGTACTCCTGCATGAAACCCACAAGGGCAATTAGAATGGGGCCATTATGGAACCGATGGATATTCCCATATAGGGCCCATTTTTCAGCCCATTTACTACCCACATGGGCCCCACATACGAATGTTGGCTGGGACATTATCCAGCAGTTATTATTACACCATCCCTTGCTTCAGGGTTCATAAATACACCTGCAGTGACTTCTTACTCAGCCTTTTTGCCAACTGTAGAATGGACAGACTCTTCACATGTTTGACCTGTAGTTGACTTCATATCAATCACAATCACAGTGTTTTTGCAGTTGTTTGTATAGCTTCATTCCATTCTGGTCAGCCTTACCTGAGCGTGCAACAATGTTGGTGTTAAAAGACCCTGTTTTTGGGTGCAATGAGAGTGTTTTTAGGTTATATACTCAAAACCAACCAAACAGCCACAGTAAAGCGAGGAAAAATACTTCCAGAGCTTGATTTACACACTCTACACTGAATGAAATGCAGAGAATACAAACAGGTATATATATCAGCGCATGTGTGTTTGTAAGTATTGTCTTGTAAGTTTGCCTCACCCACTTCTTCACGCACCCCATTAAGCACCAGACATAATTTGTCCTTTCTTGCTTTGTCTGGGTCCTGTTTCTTTTTCGTCTTTTGCTCTCCTTCCTTTTCCTTCTCTCTTTAACTTTTTTATCCTCCTCCTCCTCCTCCTCTCCTTTTCTCTCATGCACCCTCTCTTTTCTAGGTACCAGTCCAGCCAGCAGCACCCCGAGGCGCAGTATGTGATGCCGTATCACAACGTGGGCCATTACACAGAAGGTCCCAGAGATGAACTCGTCATGGCCGAGCTGTCTGTCCACCGGGAACCAACTGTTTACCCGGAACCTTTTTACCAGAACTATAACCCCCCGGCCCAAAATCACTACCATGATCTGACCTACCAGTCGAATGTCAGGGAGCAGCAGCAGCATCCTGCACACCTGCACCACCCTCAGCATCAAAATTCAATACAGCAGCAAGAGCAGAGTGTTCAGCACCAACCTCAGCCTGCGGGTCCAACTCAAGGTATGGAAGACGTTAATGATCAAAATAATTCTCCCCCTACACCCAAAACAGTTTTTTAAAATAAGTTTTTACACGTTCCTCCTCTCTGTCCTAGCTGTGACGCCGGTGAAGAAGAAGAGAGGTCGGCCTCCTAAGCAGCAGACAGAGGAGGGCAAGGTGCCGGAGGAGGAGAACGAGATTGAGGCCGCCAAAAAAGCCAAGAGGGCTCTCAACCGCTTCGGCGGCTTGACAGTGGCTGAGGTTATGGCCAAAACCCTGCCAGACGTTATTACCTACAACCTTGACATTTTGATAGTGAGTTATTTACTGGAGAGTTATTAAGAATTTATGTATTTGTTTGTTTGAATAAGTAGTGAATTGGTGTCAGTTGTACAAAAAAAAAGATTTGCACGCAGTGTGTCTATGTTGAAAGGTTTCAGTCACAAAAAAAACTGTAATTTTCCAGTCTGTTGCCATGGTAACACCTTCATGTTTCTCCTCAGATTGGAATTAACCCAGGACTATTGTCAGCCTTCAAAGGACGCCATTACCCAAACCCAGGAAACCATTTCTGTATGTTGAAATTCAATTTCATTACTGACTACAGGGAATACACAACATCTTTCCCATTTTAACTGCTTCTACCGTGCTGGACCCGCCGCGGCTCCGTCATTACTAACACTTGTCATGCAGCTCAGATTTGTTCAAACTCATACCTGAATTACAAAGAAAATTCATGAAATGAGGTAGCTTTTGTTTTGTCTGCAGCCAGAAAAAAAATGGTGTCTTGGGTTTGAATATTTAACTAAGTATATAAATAATGTAGCTTCAGTGTTCACTGCAGCAAGCAGTCGAGCAGACAGTATGTGTGACACTGTGGTACCACACTGAAGGATGTTTTACCTTATAACTTTGATGTTTTTTAAGGGGTCATTAAAAGGGAATGTCAACATTTAAGGGGTCAATAGAAGATTCATGACGCCATTTTCAAATGTATCATCAATGGAGGTTTTTGCCAGACAGTTTTTCACAATGAGACGTTGCTGAAATCAGGGTGCACTATGATTTTCTTAAACTTTTACGTCAAGCTCCTCAAGGATATTTGTCATCACACTAGTCCTAGTCTTAGTCCACACTAGAGCTGTCCTCGACCAAAAGAAGTTCTTAGTCAACTAACACTGGAAACTAGCACCAGCCACCAGCCAAATGCTGGTAAAATATGCAAGTGGCTGCTAGGTTTGCTTCACTCACCAGCCAAAAAACAATGGTAATCTATGGAGGTTGGCTGGTAGATTTTGTAATCCACAGTGGCAGGTGGACAAAAAGGTTAATTTCCAACACTGCTAATCTATTTTCCACAAATAATCACACAAAAACACCACTTTAAATATTGTGATTACCAGAGATGTGCTCATAAGTTTCTTAGAAATAAGACATTCAGCATGAAAAAAGCATAAAAATGACTAATCGACTTAAGAAATCTTAGTCGACTAATCGACTAAAACGGGGCAGACCTAATTGTTCTCTTCTCTAAAGAATCTTTTAGATGTATAACATAAGCTCTTTATTTCCCTTTACATTTTGTGCATAGTTTATCATTATGCTGGTAAGGCAACTAAACATATTTGATACTGGTTCACTTTGCCTTAACCTCTGCAGATCCAGTATCACTATGGCACATCGATTTACAATGAACATATTTTTACTGTGTGGTCAAAACTCACTAAATTATGCTGGAAAACAAACCTGCACATCGTCCAGCTGTGTGTGCTGATGTAGTCCTGTAGATACAGTGCAGTTACAATAACTGAAAATGTCCTAAAGTATTAAAAAAACTAGTCTGGGTCCAGTGTTTTGAAATGTATTTTATGTGTCTCGATAGCCACTTGGTTAATTAAATGTTCAACTCTTCTCTCCTATTCAGGGAAATGTCTGTTTCTTTCTGGTCTAACTGACGAGCAGCTCAACTTCATGCATGACCAGAGCCTGCCGGAGAAATACAGCATCGGCTTCACCAACATGGTAGAGAGGACCACACCTGGCAGCAAGGACCTCTCCAGGTGAATAAGAAAAAAAACACATTGATCTTTTAAGTTCATAGAAATGCAGTTTTACTTTTAAAAAACATACAAATTAGTCTTTTTTAGTTAAAGCTTTTATACAGAATGATTCAGAGTTGATGCAACATTAGACTGACTTTTTAAGATCGCCAACAGTGAGGAACTTCTGGGTAAAAGTCACTCGATGTAATCCAGTGTGTCCCTTGAAACAAACATCGGTAATATCTTTCTGGTTTTATGTTTTTGTCCCAGTAAGGAGATTCGTGAAGGAGGTCGACAGTTACTTGACAAGCTGCAGAAATACAAACCATTAATAGCAGCTTTTAATGGAAAAGGTACAATTATTAAAACACTGAACTTTCATTTTTTAGATGGCTTAATCATAAAGTCACGGGGTTAGTTGAATAGCGTACTGACATTTGTTCATTTTGGCAGGTATTTATGAAATCTTCTGCAAAGAAACTTTCGGCGTGAAGGCAAAGAATCTCGACTTTGGTCTACAGCCGTACAAGATCCCAGAAACTGAAACGGTATGTTGAAACAGTACCTGGATTACTCTTAAAATACACTCAACAATACAATCCTCATGGGCGTATTTGATTTCACCTAGGTGTGCTACTTGATGCCGTCATCAAGCCCTCGCTGTGCCCAGTTTCCCCGTGCACAGGATAAGGTGCATTTCTACATCAAGCTGAAGGAGCTACGAGACGAGATGAAAGGCCTGGGACCCCCCAGGCTCGAGGTGGAAGAGACGCAGTACTCGTTCGATCTGCAGCTAGCTAAAGGTAAACAGAACAACTCCCTTTAACTGTGTAGTACGACTGAAACATCTGGTGTCAGATTGCAATTCATTTTGTGGCTCGTTTCGATACAAAGATATACCTGCTTATTGGGATTTTCTGAAACATAAGTAGGGTTCATCTTTACTGACATAACTGTAACTTAAATGAAGATCTAACTCCTTGATGTTATGTTTGTTCTGCAGAGGATGCTAAGAGGATGGCAATCAAAGAAGAGCAGGTGGATCCAGAGTATGAAAGCAACAGTGTGCTGCAGGGGGACGCGAGGCAAAGCAGCAACTCCTTCAAGTAAAAAAGAGACCGAGGAGAGGAGAAAAAAACAGGCCTGTCTGCTGTAGCACACAGGTAGCGTAGTAGTTACCATGTAGTTCTAATTATATTTAGTTGGAACTAGATGGAAGTGGACTTAATTTCAGATGGTAACTGTTATAATGACTCCAAACCACTGTGACTGACTACCTTTCTAAAGCTATTAAGAAGTCTGTTGATTTTCATACAACAATGAACCAATGACCTCAACCATCCTGGAAGTAAAGATGGATTTGTCAGTCCAAAAAACATTTTTAGGCACACACTACATTTTTGGAAACACTGAATGTAAACACATTCGTTGGTTTGCAAGAAAACTCCACAGGGCACCTTTAATGGTTAACTTCGCTGTTTTCAACCCGGTTTTCAACCCCATTTCCCATGTTTTTGTGTCTAACTGACTCATTGGGACAACAATTTCTGAAACTGGTCCAGTCTTGAGGGAGAGCTTTGTAGACGGCAGCTGCTCACGGGCTGCAATATGGTGCTATCGGGGCAAGCTGGCACCGTCATTTACGTCCACTAAAAGTTCTTGTTTTAGCCGTGACAGGCTGTGATTGTTATTTCAAGTGTCTGACATTATGGAAAGAGTCTCACTCAAGGAGAAGTCTCGCTCTGAAATCTGGCGAGGTGACGTGTTGCCGGAAGACAACGGTGGAATACATCCATGGTGGAAACACGAGTGCCAGCCGGGCAGAGTTTGTTGTGTTGAATTACAGAAAGAGTAGCTTACTGTTATCTAAAAGATTTTCAGTGTCATGGCTGAATATTTAGATGATTTCGACAATGTGGATGAATTTGATGGCAACCCCTTTTTATTTGAGCTAGAGTATACGGATATTCACATTTCACATTGAGAAAAATGTTTTATTTCTCTGTAGGGTCCTTTCCATAATGTTGTCAGACACTTATAATAACAAAATGAGCCTGCCAGTGGCAAAAACAAGCACTTTTAGTGGATGTAATGTTACATTGACACTGCTGAATTGCCCTCTCAGCTTGTTTCGCGGCTGCCAGTTACAGCATTCTCTCTCAATACTGGACCAATTTCAGAAATTGTGGTCCGCATTAGTCAGTTAGACACAAAAACATGGGGAAAATAAGTTGAAAAATACAGAAGTTACCCTTTAAGTTCACATAATTTGCAGTTAATGACAGAAAACACAAACATGGTCCTTTTTAAAATATTATTTTTTGGATGGTTTATAGAAATAAAGTATATTGCCGAACTATTACCAATGTATCGGTTAATGACATATGAATGCCTTCTGCAAGCAGCACAATCCATCTCTTTGGTTTGTATTGTGGTATCTTGCAGAAATGGACAGTGTAGGCCAGGCAGCGGACAACATGACACGGAACCACTGCAGCTGGAGAGCTCCGCTCAACAGACACCAGATATCAGCTGTACTAGTAGCATGATGCATCATCATGAGGGTGAGAAACCCTCTGATGACACCACAAGAAAAGAGAAGTCACACAGTTTCCTGAGGCCTCGCAATGTGACGCACAAGGGTCAAAGTGCCCACAACGGTTACATTTTCTAACTCTCAAACAGACTGTGCATGTCCTTGGTGTTATTTTTTATCACTATTTATTGCATTTTGTATGGTACGTGTGTCCAGTGACTTATTTTTGTATTTTGAAAGAATGACATTTTATGATTTATCAGCCGTATAAATAGTTAATTGTACTCTGGAGTTTCTAATCTGTAATTACAGAGTTATTAAAATCTCTTCTAAAGCTGGCACGTTTATTGTCTCATTGTAACATGAAGCTGTATTATGTAACCTGTAATGTAAGGAAACAAACACAAGCCATCAGAAAGCATTATGAATGCTTCTTCTTGAGTGGAAAGTCATATTTCCAAAGCTCCATGACTAGAGGAGGAAGATTTGGTTATTTTGATGATTCACTTGCTTATTGACTTGTTTTCCTTCCCAGCAGTTACTATCAAATACACTGATGCATAGTTTAAATTAAGCATAAAGCTGCAGACAAACACCAACATTTAAAAGGTTAGAAACACATGGTTTTAATGGTTTTAGAAATAATTCCATTTTTACAAATTTCTGGCTACAATATGTGAGAGGCAACTGCGTTTTTGAATAAAAGGACAGATTCACTATTTTTTAACCCAGGCTACATTAAAATGTTATCATTTAGATGTAATTGTGCATTGCACAAATCTGTTTTACGCTGGGCTTAAACACAGTATATATGGAAATTATTCAGGCCTTTAAAAATAATTCTAAATCTAATTTTCAAAAATGGAGAGCTCAATGTTTATCCTCATATTTTCTGCTGTAAAAAAAGAGTAAAAAACACAAACACCAATGATGTCTTATCAGGTTGCATTGATTTATCTTTGCACAACCATCCGTCTGAAACATGGGTTTAGTAACAAAGGAGAAATACAGGTCAATAAAATTGCCCCATTTGAACCTTTAAAAGGACTGTTTGTTACTTCTGACACGTAAAAATCAATCCGGGTCGGTGTCCCATGCGCACTCGCGTGTGGCTACGCTGTTCAGACTCAGACTCCAACACAAACTACACGGAAGCACCAAAACTGCAAAGTTCTATCTAGTGAAGCCCGTCTTGCTAAACAGTGTTGGACGCGGGGGGAGACCGTAGCTTTGGTCTCCAGGGCCAAAGTCTATGCTGTACTCTGATCCTCTGCCTGCCTGCTTCCCTTCACTCACACACCGTGCTTGTTCTCGCTATTTCGCTCCACTCTTACGTGCATGTGCGCACACTACACACTGCAGAAGAGTTAGTTTAGTTCTGAGAATATCTAGTGAATTTACAGTGGACGTTTGTGCAGCTCCTCCAGACCAACAGAGGTTTCCTGCGTCTTGTGAAGTGACGGGGCTCCGCAGCGAGAAACGTTATCGTCTCTGACCAAAACTCCGGTGTCTCCCGTTCCCACCGGCCGCGGTCGGGAGGCTGAAGCAGGAAAAGCCAACACTAGGATCAGCAGTGATTCATGGAGAGACCTTCGTCTGGTCAGCTAACATTACTGCCAAGCAGCTGAAATATAGAGTGATATTGTGGTTTTAGCTGACGTGTCACCTCACTGTTTTGAGCTCGTTCATGTCTATGTAGAGCGAGCACAACGCAAGCCCGAGCAACAGGACGCTGACTTTCGTTGACTTAACGGCCACAGGTGTTGCTGTTAACAAGCAATTTCTGATTCTTACAAACAGTCCCTTTAAGGCTGTCATATGCAGCAATAAAATGTTGAAAGTCTGAAACAAAAGCCTTAAGTGGAGCTGTGTTATTGTTTTTATTTTAATGAATACTGTGCTAAAACAAAACAAAAAAACACCCTTTAACCTACTATGTTTAGCTTTATATCGAGTACTAGTAATAGTTGCAATACTTAAAAACTGCACTAAGCTGCAAACACACAACCCTTTAAACATACGTCACAAACGGTCAGCCAATAGAAAACAAGTATCACAGACTTTAAAAGTCGAGCAGCTCATACCAATGCTAAAATAGGGGTGTACCGTTTGGTTTGTTTTCGATTTTATGGTGTAAGTTACCGTACAAAACACTATATTCAAACAGATTTATTAAATAAGATGTGCCATTATTTAATAAACCAAAATATTCCCCTTGGAGTTATTATTCTTTTTTATAGTCAAATATTGTTTTCTTGTGAACACCTATATCGTAGACTTGAGCTCTTCCGGTGTCAAAGTTGACCGGCAGTGCTGTCATGTCTTTGTTGCCTCTCTTGTTACTCGGCATATGTTGTGAATAGAGCGGGATAGATGGGAAAATAACGGGTTATATGTACAGAAGAAATTAATTTAAAACTCACCCACAACAGGTACGTGTTAGTTTTAAAATACTGGTTAATTGTGTGCAGTTTATTTGCTATTAAACTCAGTGGAATCGAAGCCATTCATCCATGCTAATGTTAGCTGAGCAGCTAGCTGTTGGCAAGGCAATAAGAAGGAGTCGACGCCACGCGTCATATCTTTAGGGGGTTGCGCATGCGCAGTAGAATCTGGCCTACTCTTGAGTCACACTACGCATGCGTTGTACCCCACAACGTGTCCTAGCCTCCTTTCTGTAGGCCTTGGCTGTTGAGCTAACATTAGCTGCACTTGTGGCACTGCTACAGAACTGCTTTTAATAATATAACATTCATATTATCACCCAGAATACGAAACATCTGTTATTGAAATGAGATGGCAACAAACACTTTCCTTTATCTGCAAGCAGTGTAATCTAAAACTGGTTTAAAATGGATAATTCATTTGGGGTTAGCTTGATAGTTAGCATAGCCATGGAAGAAGAGGAAGCTGCAGGTGTTGAGGTGCAGAATCTGATGTTTATTTATTTATTCATTTATTTTATTTGCAGATTTATAAAACTGCACAAAATCCAGTCAATGAAAAAAACAAAACAAGAAATGTGTCAAGAAGGAGAGGTCAAGAAGCCACCACAGGTTTATACAACAATAGTTAAACAACAACAAGAAGAACACAAAATGTGCAGAAAAACCTAACCAAACAGATAGTTTAGAGCTTTCTTCCTTTTTTGTTATTGTTTTTTTTTCTCCTGGGGTTGTGGGGAGGTCCTTTGTATAAGTTGTTTGCTCAAATTCAACACAATACTTCTCATTCAAGAGAATGTTTCTCTGGATGTTATTTATTTATTTATTTATTTGCACATGTAAAAAACTGCACAAAATCCAGTCAATGAAAAAAAAAAAAAGAAATGTGTGAGGAGAGGTCAAGAAGTCCTAGGCTTCTAGAAAGGACCTCTCCACAACCCCAGGAGGAAAAAACTATAACAATAACAAAAAAGGAAGAAAGATCTAAACTAACATAATTTTAAAAATACAACAAAAGTTAAACAACAACAAGAAGTACACAAAATGTGCAGAAAAACCTAACCAAACAGTGGAAAACAATCCAATAAAAACAATGAAATACATACCAAAAACAGTACAGAAGAAAAGAAAATATATCTGAACATATCAAAAGATAATTAGACAACATTAATTAAATGTGATGATAATTTCCTTTTAAAATGTTCTAAGGATAACGAGCTCTTGATAACGTGTATTTTGGTGTTCCATATTTGTACACCATGATATCTGAGGGTGTACTGTGTTTTGTTTTGTAAAAAGGAAGGTGAAGATGATTAACCTGTCTAGTATTATGTGAATGAATTTGAGAATTAGATTTAAAGAAGTTGCTAAACGATGATGGTAAAGAAGAAGGCAAGAACATATATTTATATATAAACACACATATCTGATGAATAGTTATGTCATAAACTGAAAGAATGTTCAGTTTCCTGAACAGTGGAGCAGAGGCCTCCTTAGAGTTTGACAAAGATAAAAATAAAGTGAAATAAAGTTTATAAAGATTGGAGGGGTATGGATTTGCCCAAACAATATTACCATAAATCAAATAGGGATAAATCATGGAATAATATAAGGTTAATAAACAAGAAACATTTATGAAACTTCTTAGTTTGCTGATGATTCCTAGTGACTTCACAGTTTCAGTATGTTTAGGATATCTACTGTTGTTATACTACTATTTCATAAAATAGGGCCTGCATAGATGTGTTTTATTGTGTAATGCGCCATCTAAGTTATCCCTTTTGTTGGTATTGTTTATGTCATGGTTTATCTTTTGTTGCTAACTCCACAGTTTGTGTACAATGCCCTGGCACATGCATTCAGTTTCATACACTGCCAGACTCTTAATATGATAAATCTCGTGTACATCACCTAGCTATGTGTCCTCAATGTTGCATATTGATTTATTTAATAAAGTCAAACCACCCAAAAGATGGAGGACAAGCTGAATGGATTCCCTGTTGTCTCCCCGGAGTATCTTCAGCAGTGGTGAGTCTTCCTCCTCACCACAGTGTTGGCCATACATGAGTCCAGTTATATAACCTCTGAATGGCAAAGTGTGATGAAAAATGAAATGAAAGCATGTGTGCCCCCTTTTTGAGTTTACCATTGTTTTCATAATATGTCATTTGAGTTGTGCACCGTGAATGATGGATTTGCAGTGCTGTGTGTATTGTTTTGTTATAGCTCGATGGCATTGTACTTTGGTTTAATACAGGGAGAACAAAAGGGAAACATCGTGTTGGTGGAATGATCTTTTCCCTTAATATGATGTAAAGCTTTTCTACAGTCTCTTCGAGTCTCTAACCGTTGTTGACTGGGAACTAACAGTGTCGGTTTTCCATGTGGTGTGAAAATAAGTTGCACGAGTGATCTGTTTATTCTCCTTTTTGAATCATAAAACATGCACACACTCCACATCTTCAGGACTGATATACACTCCAGTTTATCAGGTCCACCTAGCTAAAACTAATGTAAACGTATACAACAGACCTGCAATAAATTCTACCTTCATTGAGGTAATAATGTTCAGAAACAGTTTTAAACAGGTGTTGATTCAACATTAAGGTCATTTTGAAGGATGTAGTTTGAGGGATGAAGAAGTGTTTTAAGTATATAGATCACTCTCATTCACACAAAGCTCCACAAACATCTCACTAAAATACATCCACCGAATACACTAACTTAATATTAGCCTGATAAAATAATCTGGTAAAGAACTCGGACCTGATAATTAAGTTGTCATAAAGGAACCTGTCTTTCATGATGATTAACTGACTAGGAGAGTGAATCAGAATCCGGTTTATTGCCAAGTAGGTTTTCACATACAAGGACTTTGCTTTAGCATATTGGTGCATAATCACAAACATAGTGAGATAAAGGTGGAGAAACATATGGAGTAGAAAAAATGACAATAAAATATGTACAATATATCTGTTTTAGAATGAAAGAGCTCAATAGTTTAGAAGTAGTAGTTATGTGCAGAAATATGCAAAATATTGTCCAGCTGATGTGCAAAAGTTCACAGTATGAAGTATAAATAAAGATGTGTTATACTGTATGTGTTATCAGTTATGTTTATTAATATATCAAACTAAATTATGCATCACCACTGTGTAACATAGTATAGTTACATAACACACTGGTCTAACTCAGCTTTAACCCTGCAGCACACCCCGCTGCCATTTCACTTGTCGTATTAATACATCACTCTGTTTCTTTTTAAATTGTTCCTCTTCACAGGGTTCAGTCTGCACAGCAGTTTCAAGCTCTCCAGGCTCAATATTCAGGCTTGAACCACAACCACCAGTCTCACTACCCGGAGGGGCCGCCAGGAGAGCCAGCCATGGCACACATGGCTTATCCAGAACCCATGATGGATCAGCAGGAACCAGCCAAACTGGCAAAACGTACTATGATCCCCTTTGAGCACCCTCAATGTATATAGATCAGCTGGTTCTGGATCAGATCCCAGATTTCTTAATTTACCATAAAGTGTTGCCTCAGTGTGCCAACAATAGGTCTGCACAGTTATACCTAAATGATAAGATCTGATGAATGTTTTATAATACTGCATGACATTAGCATGCTTGCTAGTAAACATGCTTTTGAAGAAAATATTTCTGTAAGTTAGTGACAGCCTTGACAATTATATTTGGCTTTTTGAAGTGATTTGTAGTCTTGTGGTTTGCATGAACTTTTGATATGCTTTGAGAAAAACTCCAAAAATTAAATTAAATGTATTAATGCACAGTAAGATATGTACGGAGTCTGTCTGCATGGCACGGTGAAAGTCTCAGACAGTTCTTTGTTTTGATATCACCTCTCTGAACTTTTCTTGTAGCCCCAGCCAAAAAGAGAGGCAGAGCAGCTCAACCCAAGGAGCCCAAGGCACCCAAACCACCAAAAGTCCCCAAGGCACCAAAGCCACCCAAGCCACCTAAGGACCCAAAGGCACCTAAAGCCAAACCCGGTCCTAAGCCCAAGAAGGCTGCTGAGGCTCAGGGAGATGGCAAGCAAGAGAAGATTGATGAGAGCTTCAAGAAGGTGAAGAGGAAATTTGACCGCTTCAAGGGAATGTCAGAGGAGGAAGTCATGACGAAAACTCTACCAGACCTGCTGGAATACAACCTGGACTATGTCATTGTAAGAATCCCTGTTCAACGGTTAAAGAGTGGAGCCAAACACTGTGCTATCATGGATGAATTTGGGTTTGTAAGCTTCAAAAACATGCACTGCTTTTTTTCCAGATTGGTATCAATCCAGGACTGATGGCAGCTTTCATTGGACGGTGGTTTCCAGGTCCTGGAAATCATTTTTGTAAGTGACCTGATGAGAATGATTTTGAGTTGTTTAGTAGTAAAATGGTTCATGTGCTGGTCTGCAAAAATGATCAGAGAAGTTTTATAGAAGAGTGTGTACTATCTTTTCAACCCAGTTTGAGTTTTAGACTTTAAGAGTGACGATATTTTTTGTGAAGTGAGGTTCAAATTAAAAACATGTATTGGCTAGAATTGATTTTTACCTCGCAGTATGCTGTTAACTTTTTGTTAGCCAGAAAGATGAATGACTGAGTAACTTTAACATTTCAGGGAAGTGCCTGTTTCTGTCTGGATTTACTGAGGAGCAACTCAACCATATGCATGACACCAGCCTGCCTGTCAAGTACAAAATGGGCTTCACCAACATGGTGGAAAGGGCGACGCCAGGGAGCAAAGACCTCTCGAGGTAGGCCTATAGACTTTTGGACAAAAAAACATGTAAGACATATCAGTGGCATCGCTGATAGCTTTAATAGCTAGCTTTAAATGATGAAAATCTATATTTCGGGCAAACGGGGCATCCTGAGTTGTGCTGAAGTTGGATGAGCAAACAGGAATCATCGAGTTTGTTAGACTGAGATTTTCTGTTCGCTTTGTTGTAACGCTGTATTGTAACCATGTTTCTTTTGTTTTCATCTCAACAGTACAGAGTTGCGTGAAGGAGGCAAAATTCTTGTAGAGAAGCTGAAGAAGTTCAAACCTCTTATTGCTGTTTTTAATGGAAAATGTAAGCAATCTTCAACTACAGAGCTACAATGAAATGATTCGTTAAAGTGATTAAAGTAGTAATATTCTGTTTTTTTCCCGAAAGGCATCTATGAAATGTTCTGCAGAGAGATGTTTGGTAAAAAACCAAAGAAACTTGATTTTGGTTTGCAGCCACACAAGATCCCCGACTGTGACGTGGTGAGTACCCGACTGCTTCATTATCCTCAAATATTGATTAAAGCCTCTCAAAAATGAATTTATTTTCTATATTTTTGGTTGACCCCAGAGACCAATGGTTCAAGTCTTATCTGTTAAGTAAAATAAATGCATCAGATCAGTACTTGTCGTACCGGACGAAATCTGTATCGGCACCGAAAAAGTGACAGGAGCGCATTCTCAAAACCGTCAACGGCAGGACATCTAAAGTATTGATCTGAAAGTCATTTCCCCTCCACAGGCTCTGTATCTGATGCCTTCATCCAGCGCTCGCTGTGCTCAGTTCCCTCGTGCTCAGGACAAAGTCCATTTCTACATCAAACTGAGGGAGCTCAGAGATCAGCTGAAGGGTCTCCGAAAAGCCACAGAGATCGAGGAGATTGATTACAAATTTGACTTGAAATTGGCGAAGGGTAAGGACAGTCATGGATGAATGGACGCGTGTTATGTTTGAATTAAAGTTATCCAACCTGTATTTAACCAAGAAGTGGCATGGCAGTTAAAAAACTTGTTTTTTAAGGTGAAACCCCTTCTAGTGTATTACAATACTGTATAAAGTCTAATAGGCATTGACAGTAGTAGCATCATTGGCTTGATCCCTTGTGTGTTTCAGTACATCCTGATATTAAAATCACGCCTTTTCTTTTTTTCCCCCCATCAACAGAGGATGCCAAGAAGGCGGCGATAAAGGAGGAGCAGTACGATCCTGGTTATGAAGACGCCTACGGTGGAGTGTATGCAGAGAGAGGACCTGAAGGGGAAAATACTGAAAAGCAGACCAACGGTCACTGTACATTCTCAACTGCAGAAAACACAGGTAACACACACAGTCACACGTATTCCACCAGTCACATTTTATTAAATCCATTTTGTGGCTGTTGGAATGAAACAGCCATTGTAATGATGAGGGTGCTGCATGCTGATGTTGTATTTCCAGAGTCACACACAAATCTTATTTAAATATTCCTGAAACGTTTCTTGCTCAACTCTAGCTTTAAATCCGAGCCTGCTGCAACCTAAAAATTGCAAGTTGCGTTAATGCGTTAAAGAAATTAGTGGCGTTAAAACAAATGTGTTAACGCGTAACTATCATTTTAACAGCCCTAGAATAAACACAATAGACATCAGTTGTCACATTATCCTCAGCACAGGGCTTCAGTCTGTGTGTTGTCTGTCTTCAGAAGGAGCACAAGAGGCGACCACATCACAAGAACCAGAGGGCCAGCTCCCAGACGGACAGTGGATGACCCAGTCCTTCGCAGATCAGATCCCAGACATCAGCGGGGGACCAAAGGACGGCAGCGTATAAGGAAAAGACTTCTTTCGTCAGGTTTTAGATCGTTTTCCTTTTTTATTAGTGTCCGAGTGGATTATACACACACATAGATGGACTTTTTTAGAGGTTTTGCAGAATCTTCTTTCTGCACTTTTCATTTTGTTTGTGGTTCTTGTATTCATGTATGATGATCATCTTCACGGCAGTCTTTTTAAATATGTGAAATCAGGGACTTGACAATGATGCTCGACTGCCCTGGGAGAAGGTCATGTATTTAAACGTTTGTGTTGCCTTCGTACTGTACTATACTGCACTGTGATGCAGTAAGTGTAAGCATTCACGTCTACTGTTTGACAGTAGATGAAACTCCAGATGGTCATTTTATAAGCTTGATTGATCAGTGTGAGCCTATAAGATCCTCTAATTGAGGATTGAGCTAGCATTAATGTTTTACATTCATGGTGCTATGAACTGACCACGATGCAAAGTGATCACTGGATGAAACCAGACTCAACATGTACAATAGAGATTCCACACGGAGGGAATTCCTGGCAAGCCTTTCAATATAATGTTACAGGTTATATTTTAATCTTTTATCATCACTTCTTTTTTGCTTTAGGAATTTTTAGAATTATGTTTATGAAAATGTCATTCACAAGGAATTTTATGAAACAATTGTCCATTAAAATGTCTTGATGATGCTTTTTCTACATTATTGGATTACCTTTCAGTCATTCAACATGTCAAACAACCTTGTGGGTACACTTAAGAGTATAGTGAGGATAACTGAAGTGTTTTATTTTGTAGAGAATATACAAGTAAATAAAACAACATAGAGGGAAATGACAAAAGTTGAGCACTAGATAATGAAACATGTAACATGGTTTTGCGCCCCCCAAGATGCTTCAGCAGAAATAAATACAGATATTTGACCGTGTTAGACATATAACTTCAACATCTTATCTTATGACCAAACTACGTGACTTTTACATATCTTTAAATAGACACTTCGAATGTACATTTGAAAAGATTTACAGGATTTTCTTGCCTCTCTGGTCGAGCTTTCGCTGTGGGGTCGCAGGTTTCCACCTGGCACCACAGCAGCTGTGACTCCTCCGTCCTCCGCATGGCGATCGCCTCATTAACGTTATTATTTCCTTTATAGCTTTGGGTTCAAATAGACGCTTTTGCTTTTCATTTTGACACCAAATCCTCAAGCTGTAAGCCATCGTCTTTTCTGTCAACTCTCTCGTCCCATGTGTGTGACACTTTCACTTTGCAGCATCCGTCGTATGCATTAATAACACGCTTAGAATTTTACAAATTACACATTTTGTATTTGATGAATGTGGGAGCTGATACGCAAAAATTAACTAAATGGGTTTTATTTCTATAAAAACAAAAGCATCCAACACACTAGGCCTTTAGTTTCAGCCAAACCTTTCAGGTAAAGTCAGTTATGATATACCTGCTCTCCGGTCATGGGGCTGGAGTGAATCTTTCTGTTTCTGATCCTCCTCAATGAGGTCAGAGGTTAAAACCAGCTGCAGGTGAAGATTTCAGTGCCTCAAGAACTCTCCAGCAGCATTACGTAGGAGCTTGTTACTGCTCTGCCATACTACAGACAAAACCATATCCTGCTATACCACAGACAAAACCATATTCTGCACTTGCAAGTCACATACTAGATAAATAAAGTTAAAAAATCTTCATATGAATAAAAAAATCTTGCAATTCTTGTTTGTTATCGTACTAAACTCACATCATCTAATGAAAATGTTTCTGTAACAACAAAATTGTGAATTTGTAATACTATAGCAGTGATATTTTGTGAACTGAACCTAGAAAAAAGCCTTAAATGTAGTTTCATACAGTTAAATGAAAAACAAATATTGGCAATGAAGTGGCTGCATTAAGCAGATAACTCTGGAGACCAACTTAGCTTTAGATTTCTTGTCAGCGCTTGAACAAATTCAGTCTCTGGAATGATTTCGTAAATAAATATCAATGTAGCTACTCTATTTCTGATTGATCCAACATAAGCGATAAATATTATATTCCATCCATAAAAGGTTTTACATTTGAAAATTTTAAACAGTCTTTTTTTCTGCCTGGTTTATGGTCGATGAAGTGTCCGTTTACTTCTGCGGTTTAAAGTCACCTTACCATATGCAGGTGTGTCGGGGGAGGGGAAGTTGGATGAGCAGGTAGATGTAGAGGTGAGGGAGAAGTGGTCGAGGTTACCGTTGTTGTCCCAGTGAAGAGTTTTGTTGGAGTTTGGGGTGATTGTTGAGGTCAAAGTTTGAATGTTTTTGTCTCCTCCTGTCTGGTTACTGAGGTCTGAGTTAGAGGACCTGCTGCTGCTGCTGCAGGACTGCTTTTGAAATGCTCTGGAGAAAACAAAGATGACAAAAATTAGCATCTTAATAGGGCTTTTGCAATGATATTATCTATTTATAAAGTGTTGATAGTTTGGCAAAGACTTGTAAAGAATAACTAATAATTACCAAACCAATAGCATTGAAATAATTAATTTGATAATCTCAAGGTTAAAAAAAAGTTCAAAATATGATGTTTGCAAGTGCACTCACCTGTCGGGGTCGTCGCCTCCGCTGTTCCATGTCTGCCTGCAGAGATCTGCAGTCGATGTCGACAGTGATAAAATCATGCTGTTACAAAAAAATACCAATATGTAAGTATCCAAGTTCATTTTCCCAGTGCAGAAACAGTATTAAGTGACTGGATGATCAAACCACTTTACCTTTTGGTGAGTAGGAAGCTCAGCTCAATGGGCAGCAGTAGGAGGGTCAGCAGATACATGATCACTCTCACTGGAGGGAACTTAGTGAGCTCGGACCACCGAGTGTCGTCACCATGACTCTCCCTGCACGCCTCACACAGCACTAACACACACACAAATAATGTGTACGGTGATTGCAAATTATTCACCCCCCATCTCCTTAATTTAAAAGATTTTTTTATTTGGATTTTATGTAATGGACCTACACAAAATAGTCAAAATTGGTGAAGTGAAAAAAAAAAAATATTAAAAACCTGAAAAGTGGTGCATGTCCACCCCAAAGTGCTTTGCTCAAAAGTTTAGGGCAGGCAGGGCAATCATTATTCTCTTTTCTATTTCCTTTTTGTTCCTCTAGACATTTGAACCAGGAACACGTTTGCTTCCAATAAACCAAAACCTTTAATTTAGTCGTACAGCTAATCCCTTTCTCTAACTTACAAACCTGTGACCTGCTTCCTTACCTTTCTTGAAGCCAGCTGGGAGGTTCTCTGTGACCTTCAGGCCCAGCCACCAGTGATCTTCCTGATGAGGGTTTGATCCATTCAACAGAGTCTTCTTGGACTCTGCTGCTTCCTTCACCAGCTCACAACAAACAGGTTGGACTGCGTCCGTCTCTGCCATCAAACTGGGGGGAAGACACTGTGTTCCAAGCAGATCTATAACAGACAGTTTACTATAATAGCATGTTTCAGTTGTAACTAGGAGGAGGATGGTGAAGGATGAAGGTGGAGGAGCTCACCTCTTTCTCTCAGGAAATGAAGAGCATCCACGTAGCCGTTGTGACAGATCTCAGCCAGCTTCTGTCAAAGACAAAAGTGGAAATCATGAAGGTTTCTTTGCTCTTCTTTTACAATACAGATAACTTTTAAACTGACTACATTGTATTTTCTCGGTGTGACAACGTAGAGAAGTAGAGATTTTTCCCCCCCAGGTAAAAAAAACATTTTTAAACTCCACTGTTTTAAAGGAGAAGCACCCACCTCAGGTGTGGGAGGGAGGAAGGACGTACAGATCCGATGCACGTTGCCGGTGTTGACCTGGATGCTCACATTGCCGTAGTTCACCTCAGTGAAGTTGAAGGTACCCTCTCTGGGGCAGATGTCGCTCTCGCCGGAGAATGGGGCCATGGCGATGGTGTTTCTCTGCTCCATCAGAGGCATGTTGTTGCTCAGGGCTCCATCCATGTAGTGCTGAAGAGAAAGGAAGAGAAACGACTTGATGTAGATGACTGTCAAACTCAGTACCCTGCTGAGTGCATGTATGCATGTATTTCATGAACTGTATCTTTGTCTTTATATAAGAGGCATGTGTAGTGTTACAATGGAAATGAATTACAACATGTAGTAAAGAGGTAACACTTTATAATAAGGGTACAAATCATGTACTTACAAACACTTTTTTAAAACAACTCGTGTTGCACCCACTATGTTGTAAATCTGTCAAAAAATACCTTGTGTCTATTCTCATAGAAATACAGAGCTATTTTTTTTTAGGCTGAGCAAATGCATGGCTCTGAAATAATGAATTTTATAGAGGAGGAATCCAACTAATTTGGTGCCATGTCAATTAATGTATGAAGTGCATTCCTTAACTGATGATATATTAAAGTGTGAACTAATCACATTAAGTCATAGTGACTTCATCATTTGTTAAAAGCGAGCGACATGAAATTCATGATACATCATGCATTAATTCATGCATTAAATCACTGCAATATGAGTCATGCATTACTTAGGTATATGATTTGTACCCTTATTATAAAGTGTTACCAGAAAATAAACATTTGTTCAGTGCATTCAAGAAATTTTGTTGACTTCTTTTTTGGTGTGCTTTCCCCTCTACCTGTGTATTCTACCTCAATTATTGTTTTCCTACATTACCCTGAGTACCTTCTGCAACTCTTAAAGAAGGAGTGTGAACGTTTAGCTAAAACTTTAAAGTGTCGGTAAAGAGGAAAATAATAATAAAAAAAAAAAAGAAAAAGCAATCTTTAGAGGTGAGAAAAAAGCTTGGGCCCCCTAACTTCAAATATCATGTCTTCTGGCTGCAATGCATTCTGGTCTATTGAGGCATATTGTCAGTGAAGAAACTGGTATCTACTTTTCTATGATGGTTGTGTCCCTGTATGACTGTTGAACATTGATGCAGAATGGCACCCAGCTCTTTCATCACACCAAAAGTTTGTATTAAAATTATGTTTAAAGCTAAAAGAAAATATATTTCATACTCCATCGTAGCTGTGTTACAAGTATTTCTCAGGAGTAAAATTACCAAAAAAAGGGCCCAGATATGCTATTTGTTTCCCTTCTCCATGCACCATGAAGTTGTGCCATAAATCCCTACTCGGATTGTTTACTTAAAGCCCCTATTTATAGGCTTTAAAACATTCTGATTATAGGGGCTTTAACTAAAAGAACACAGTAAAACCATATTCATAACCATTTCCTTCTAATCCTCTCACAAAAACTTCACTTTCCAAATGTATGGAACTCACCACTCCACGGTATGAAGGTGGGATGAAACCACAGTAAACAGGGAAAAAGCAGCTGCACATCAGAGCCTGCAAAGATAGACAATGCAGAACAAAAACTTTAGATATCAGAATTACTATCAGAACAGATGCTGTGAAATCAGACCAGGCTGAAAAACCACCTGAATGAGCTCCTCCCTGCTGTCGAACTCTGACACCAGGACGTTCCTCCCATCAGCCAGTCTGGTGAGGGACACACAGAGCCTCCCAGAGGCCCGGAGGTGGGCGTCAGCTGGCAGCTTCACCAGCAGGGAGTCCCGAACCGTCTGGAGCAGACTGAAGGTCGGGTGGAAAACTCCCAGAGTGTGTTTTCTGGCGTCTTTCGCCACATTCAACACATCAGCACAGAACTGATCTGAGGAGGAAAATGTAGAGGAAGATAGTGATGAATTACAGCTGCATTTATTATGAAAGAATTAATAACATTTAACCTTTCAAACAATCAACTTTTGATATTTTCTTTAACAATTTTGTGATTATGTTGGATTTTTGATGTATTAAAGAAGCAAACGTTGTACCCCTGACTCACTGAGCTCCCTCTCTTGGAGCTAAATGCAAAATGCATTCTGGGAAATTTAGGAAATTAATGTCAATTTGAGGAATTGTTTCAACTGCTCTGTTTCTTATCTCACTGTTCTTTTCTTGTTGTTTCTTTATTGCTGTGAGTCATTTTTATCATGTCTACTTACAATTTAAGGTTGTTCCTACATTATCAAAATACCTGTAAAGTAATAATAAAATAGTCTATCTTTTGTTGTTTTTTGTTATTGTGATATTACAGCCCGTTCTCATTGCCAGGGCGTCAAACACCAACGCTTTGTCACGGCCGTAGGCGTTAGATACCGACGCTTAAAGCTTCAGTAGTCAGTATATTTTTGGCATCATTGGGCAGAAATCCCATAATAACCTTTCAGCATATTGTAATTCAAGTGTTCTGAGAGAAAACTAGACTTCTGCTCTTCCTCATGGCTCTGTTTACAGGCTTTAAAAAATCTAAGCCCGTGACGGGAGACTTTGACCAATCACAGGTCATTTCATTGAGAGAGCGTTCCTATTGGCTGTGCTCCGGTCATGTGACCAGAACTTGGCGTTCCTTCACCAGATTTCACAATGGCGGCAGCGTCACAAACTTTCTCATTTTACAGCTAAACCGTGCACTACAAGATGATTCTGAAAACATTAGAGGAGAGAAATAGGCATTAACGTAACATAATATTGATCCATATTTGATCAGCGCTGCCTAGTTTGACCATTTGGTCGGTGTTTGCGAGTGATTGACAGCCGGCTCTCATAGACAGCAGCTGGACAGCAGACCTCAGATCAGCTCTTACTGCTTGTTTTCCTCCGGTCTGTGAAATATTGCAGATGCCATTAGGAGCACTGGAGGACGCAGAGGCACATGATTTTTTCCAGGTTACCTGTTTCATTTACTAATGTCACGATATAGCGACCGTTTTATAAAAATAACTTTTTTTTAATCATATTTGCTCCAATCTCGCCTACTTCAGCTTTAAGGCACCCTTTAGCGTCGGTATGAGACGCACCAGGTTTTCCATTAACTACAATGTAAAACCATCCGCGTCAGTATTAAACGCTCAGGGAAAGTGCTGTTGTGTCATAGTTTAAAGAGCGAAAGAGACACACAGGGAGGAGAGGTGAATGGGTCCAACCAGGAGACCGCTGTTCATGTCCTGTGCGTCACGTTACAATCAGCTGTTCGTTCATGTCCCCGTTCATGTTTTCACTGTACAAACGTAGTTTTAAGCCCAACCATGTTGTTTTTTTCCTAAACCTTTTATTGCCTGAACCTAAGCATGTGTTTTTGTTTACTTGACAACATTAAGCATGTGTTTACTGCGACCGAAAAGAGTGACGCCGAGGGTTCCGACAAAGCGTCAGTACATGACGAGTTGGGATGAGAATGCGTTGGATATTATTTTATAGTTATTTTTATGTGTTTCTGAGTTAGTGAATGAGAGACAGTGAGTGTTTTCCCTCGCTGGGCCTCCCTTTGCTTTAAAACTCCATGTGACCTCTGGAATTTGCTCTCACTACTGAATGAACTCTGCGTGTTAGTGAACCTGCCAAGTACAATGTTTATTCCAGTATCAATAACAGCTCTGAGATAACATATCCTTGACCTTTCTGAATGGTCAGGTACTACAGATAGTACTGGAAGAAAATGAAAACATGTAGTAAATGTGTTAGACAAATAAGCCTAAGTGGTGGATAACTAAAACTAGAACTAAACTATAAAACTGGACTAAAAACGAACAGGCTCTGTACAAGACAGGTCAGTCAATTTATTTTACTTTTACTCTATAGGCACTGGTGTTAGTATTACTTCTTATGCACTTTATATTTTTACTCCTGTTTCTATTCCTATGTTGTTTTCTATCTTAGTTCACTTATTTTACTACATTTATCTTATGCTATTCTATTCTGTACTGGTATTAATATAACTTCTTATACACTTTATATTTATTACTCTGTTGTGTTTTTTATTCTTATGTTGCAATCTCGGGCAATATAATTTCCTTCGGGATTATATGTCTTATCTTTTTTTATAACAAAACAACCTTACTATCATATTACTTTGACAATGTTTGATTTTTATACACAGAGCTTTTATTTGTTCTTTGATGTGGTCATTATCCAGATCCATATTGCCACACTGTCAATAAAGAGCTAAGAAATAACTGAAACCCATTGAGAAATAACATGATAAAGAAATTACTTATTTACTTGCAAAGATGGGGTCAAATTTGGTTTATTTTAGACCAGTCCTGTCACAATATCAGATTTTCACTACATGATTATTGTGACCAAAGAATTCATGATAAGGATTTCATCGAAATATCTATAAATAATAATAAAAAAATGCTATCAGTCAAATTCATCTTTGTTTATTGTGTGTTTTGTCTCTTATTTGGCAAACAAATTACACTCAAAATACAAGTATAGGACGGTGGAGAGTCTGTAACCATTACTGTATAGCTATACAAAAGGTGCTGGATTATTTACACAATGAGATCATATGTATATTATTAACACAATATCAATATTTGTCAATACCGTTATAACGCGACTCCTCATTTTAGACAAATATAAAGAGAGGATTTCATTACATAATAGAGTAAAGTAAAGGGCCATAAGCTGTAACCTCAAAGCATTAGTTATATACCCAATAAAAGTCATCGACCATGATGATTTAAAGTCTGTAATGTTCAGTGAACTTACCGATGGGAAACCCAACGGCCAGAGCTGCAGCCACGAGACACCCAGATGAAGCTCCACAGATCTTGGAGGCTCCGTGAACCAGCTGTGGGACTCGCTCCAGGATGCAGCTCAACGCTCCCAGGTAGTAAATACTCCTGAACCCACAGCCTGCAAAAGAGATGTTCCACTCCTCGTCCCAGTTAAACATCTTCTCTGAGGTTTCCATCAACTCAAAACCACATCTCTGTCGTCTCTTCAATCATCCATCAGCTGGTCCTTTTTGGAATTCCCTTTTCAATATTGCACTAAGATGCACACATTGTCTTTTTATCTCCACAACATTCACGGGTGAAATGGGGGCAGTGTTTCCGTTGGCTGTGGTATTGCACAACTTACTAGGCTCAGATGTCAAATGTTTCAAAGTAGTAAACAGGCTGGAGTCACTTCACTTACGAAAGTATAATTGGGCCAGCTGCATGACATGTGATCCTGTTTTACATAACTTGTTTTCCATAACCAGTACTGTACTATTTACACTACAGGAGGGTGAAACGAGGTCAAGGGGGAACAACAATCTCATTCAGGGGGATTACTCCAAATGTACATTCCAGCTTTTGACTTGTTGCACATCATCATACAGAGAGAAATAGGTTTAAAAAGCTGTATATGAAGCAACTAACCGTATTAAAACAATTAATAACATTAACATTAATATAATCAATGGATTATCATTATTTCTAGATCCTGCTGCTTTTATGTTTGTTTGTTCGTAGGATGATTATGGAGGACTACATGTGATAACAGATAAACTGTGAATGGTGCATCATAATATATCAGTAGAAGATGATAAATATATCATTAAAAATAAATGAATTAAATGTATACATTATATTTATAACCTGGTGCTGTTTTAACTTTGTTCCAGTGGTGACTAATTAGAAGTTTAGTTGTTCCATCTTTCTGAAAAACTGAAATATGTTCCTGTGTTTTTCTGTCCGTACTGTACTCTGTAGTATTATTTGAAGACCTCAATATTATAGGTATTGTGTTGGCATTCAGTAACCATAAGTCCTTTTGTCTTAACCATCAATGCGCTATCAAAGTCTCACAGGAGATGAAGTTCTTGAATGCTAAAACAATTTTTGTTTTATCTTTGTTAAAATGAAGTGCTACTCAAATTCTACAATCCAATAAAGAAGAATATACTGACTAAGCTTTAAAGCTGCATTAATAGATTGGGTACTACCACATATTTTACACACAGTATAATGATTTATTGTTGATATAAAATTATGGATTACTACTTACTACTACTTCAATATAGACATAGAACCCCAGGAACATTTTCAAACTAAATGGGAGGGAGCTGGAAGAGGGAGCAGGACATACTGTAGATGTCACCTTACCTCAAGAGAAGTAGTAGAGTTACACAGTTCCTCACGGTACCTGATACAGATTTAATTTATAGGAACCCACTGATATTTTTCTTTGATAGTGACACCACAAAAACACAGAATCTTTTTGCATTTATTTATTCTACTTGTTTTTCTTTTCTTTTCTTTCAGTGCAACATTAAATAGATTTACGTGAATGCAGGAAAGGACGCCGACTCATCCGTTTTGAGGTTTGAAGTTTGCTCGGATGCAATATTTCGGATCCACCCCACAGCTCTGCCCAAACCCCAGCCTCTACCTGTGCTTTTGGGCGACTCTGCGGCGGCTTCTCCAAACCCAGAGTTGGAGCTGACGGTGGGTGTGAGGGGTGGAGTCAGAGGCATGTGGTCCAGCTCCCCATGTGAGTCCCAGGTGAGGGTAAGACTGGAGGTGGGGGTGGCTGTTGGGGTCACCGGGAGAGCGTTTATGTCTTCTTTTCTCTGACTCCACAGGTTCAGGCCTAATGGCAGACTTGTACATCTGCGCAGTGACGACTCACTGGGAAAAGAACGAGACAAGGATTCATCTTAAAAGAGAGGAGTGACAGGTGTTGGTGTATCCGTGCACCACTTTGCTCCAACAAAAGTTACACTTGTATAACTCTTAAGTTCACGACAACATTAACATTCAGCTCAAAGTACAGCGTGATGATTTTTAAGGCATTGAAATTTGCGTGGCACAATCTGCACATTTCTGAAATGATTATTACGCTGCATACCTGTCATAGTCCGTCATCTTGTCCTTCCATGCTTGTTTGTAAATGTCTCCAGCCATGTCGTAGAGCCAGCTCACGTCCCTCGGTACATCTGGGATCCAGTCCACAAGTCTGAAAAGGAACAGTCAAAATCCTGGAGAGTCAAATTTGCGTATATGCAGTATGTATGTTATATATTGACAGTGGTAGAAAAAACTACTTGAATAAAATAAGCACTACGACTAAGGAGGAAATAATCTATTCCTACATACATCCTAAAATTTGAATTGAGAGAAAAATATTAGTATTAGTGCAAATATTAGAAATAAATTGGGTACTGATTTTAATATTATTATTTTTAATTTTTAGTTTTATTTTCCATCTTATGTTATGCATTCGATTCAATCTTATTTATTTATTTTTTATCTTTTTTAATTTTTTTTTTTTATATTAATTATATTTTTCTTTATTGTAAAGCACTTGTTGCTACATTTCTTGAATGAAAGATGCTTGACAAATAAAGTTTATTATTATTATTATTATTATTATTATTATTATTTAAGAATGAAAGTTGTCATTGTGAAAAACAGAGGAAAAAATAGACCAAAAATCTTTGAGGATTGTTGTGCTTTCACATTAGTTGAAAATGTAAAAGAAGGACAGAAGGAAGGAGGGAAGGAGCAGACAGAAAGAGGTGCTATGATGTTACAACAGCAGCTTATATTATGTCACCTAAAAAATCTTTATTTGCAAATAGCTACAGCTGTCAGAGAAATATAGCGGAGTAAAAGTATGAAGCATCAATGTGCTTAATGGTCGTAGACTGAAGAGATTGAGCTCCTAAATGCTGCGGCTGACTATCCTTGACTATTATAATCCCTCATATATCCACCTGTGGTTCATAGTCATTAATACATCTAGGTCAAAGACATTTGTTGTAGCCTGTTTGGACTACAGTACCAGACAGTTAGGACTTTTGGCATCAAGACGACAAAGACAGTGTCAGATGATTTGAAGCGAATGCTAGAAATAATCTGGATGTGGTATTGCAACAGGTTGAATACAGGTTAATACGCTGTACCTCTGGGCTAGAGAGCAGGCCGACTCCACGGGCAGAGTACCGGGGATCTGCAGGTAGGAAGTCACCTTTGGCAGGTACTCGGTCACGTGGGACAACAGACCTCCAGCAGTATGCGTCTCTCTACAGGCCTCACACAACGCTGGCAAAAAGCAAACATTACATATTTAGTTTTACTGCATTACAGTTACTGTTCAGTGGTAAAGTATTGTTCATCTGGTTTGAATCATAGTCCTAAATGTCCTGTCCTCCTTACCCTTTTTAATGTTAACTGGGAGGTTTTCTATGAGCTGTGGATCCAGCCACCGGTGCTCCTCCTGATGTGGTTTCGTCCCATCCTGTTGTGTGTTCTCATCGGACTCTTCAGCTTCATCCGACTCCTTCACCCTCACCACCTCACAACAAGCAGGTTTAGGTGCGTCCATCTCCAAACTCCTCAGAGGACACTCGGTGCTGATCAGATCTGTGATGGGCATTTAAATTGAGACGTTTTTCTGCAATAAGAAGCACTGGATTACTCTCCATCAGCCAGTCGGGACCACCTTCTGTTTACATGAATATTTAAACAGTAATTGTGTCCTTACTGTTCTCTTGTAGGAAGCGGAGAGCATCTATGTAGCCATTGTTGCAGATTTCAGCCATTTCCTGTAAAATACAAAAGGATGCAAGTTAGATATGCTTCATCTATACAATATTGCATGAGTTTACGGTCCATTGGTATCAAAATAAATGGAGAGTTGGTGTTTATTTAAGGTTGCAATAACCAATTTCTGACCAGCAGAGGGCAGAAAGCAGACATCAGAGTCATGTTATCTCTCAGTCGAGCTTTGGTTCAGGCAGGACTTTGGACTAACTTTGGACACATGTTTTCATCTCCTTTGGAGAGGGCAAGAAGCTACAACAGGTGGTCTGCATGTGTGGGTATTGGTTAGTTTTGAGAATCATCAAGTGTCTATTTAGTCCTGGGTGAGAATAGTCACAGCAGCTGTTCGGCTATTTACATCTGGTAATAGTAGTAGTAATATAAAGAGTGACAAAACACATGTAAGGGGTACGTTGTGGTGGATGAATGGGTCACACTCAGGACTTTCGCCATAGAGACTGGGGTTCGAGTTCTGTGAGAAGCCTGCTTTATCACTTTGTTGACTTATTATTTTCAGTTTTCAGTCACAGTTGGGTTAGAATTAGACACCAAAACTACACTAAACAATGGCTGCTTAAATGGAGGATACATTTGTTTAAAAATGAAATAAAAAAGGAACATGTGTGCATCTTTAGGTTCATGTCTCAGAAGGCTGGCAGTAATATGAAATATGTGTGATTTGTGGTAAGTTAAAGGGTGTTTTTTGGCGGAGTTTGTCCCTTATATAAATCGAGGGTCTAAGGATGGAGGATGTCGTATGCTGTACCGATTGTAAAGCTCTTTGAGGCAAATTTGTCATTTGTAATATTAGGCTATAGGGAGAGTGGGGTAAGATGAGCCAATTTTTACTTATGCTGTCCTCGAGGTTAGGAAAAATGAGACAGAAGCAGAATGAAAACTTGAACCTTAAATTCAGGATCTCTCCTATCAAATGAAATGATCAGCATGCATCCATCACAAAGCTGTCTGGAAAAAATGACCTTCCCAAAAAAAGTGCTCCTGTGGCTCAACTTGCCCCAGGTAAGGGGTAAGTTGATCCGAGTCAGTGGGTAAGTTGAGCCATCGTGGGGTAAACTGAACATCTGAGTTTTTAAGTTTAAACCTCAGCATAAGTGTGTTAACAAACAGTTTCACAGTTATGAACTTGTGAGAACAAACCACCAGTGAGTTTCAAGACCATTGAACAATCAAAATATCATTCAATATTCGACAATATTCCAGTCGTCAAGGTTGCAGTGAAATATGAACTGTTGCTCCCTCCTTGCAGTTCCTCCAGCCTTTTGAGGTTGAGGTAGCTTCTTCAGCACATCACTCAGTGGAAAAGATGCCTCATCCTTTTCCTTGAATACAAAGGTGGGCTTCTCACGTCAAGTGTTCCCCCGGATTCTTCTGAGAAATCTTGCACTCACTTCGTTGCCCTCCAGGCTCTCAACCAAGCCAATGTAATGGTAGCTTCTGCCTTTGGACACAAAGTTTACTATGACAAAGTCACCAACTGACAGATCTGAGATGTCTGATTCACTTCTCTCATCATTAGAACTCTCATGCTCAGAAGTGTCATCAAATGGGATGGCATCACACTCTCCTCAGAACTGCTGTACGCTGTGATTTTCGTCTTGGTCTTTGGTTTGACCTAGGCCTACCTGCTAAACCCTGCTCTTTCCAGTTGTTGGGGACAGGAAGGTTGTTCTTTCTGCCAATTCCAATGCCAGTTCACAGCATTTCTTTGGAGTAAGGCCGTGGAACTGTTCAGCCAGCTTCTTGATATGGTCTGCAAGCTCCTTCTCTACCTCCTCTGTGAGGACCCTCTTTGCCTCTGCTGTTCCACTATAACCAACTGTTTTAACTTCCTTTATCTCCCTCTTCTATAAAGGTTAACACGTAAAAAAATCAAACCAAGTTGTGTAACACTCAACAGTAATACCATTTTATACATCAGAGAATTAATTTGGTTAATTTATGGTGGGGTAAGTTGAGCCAGTGGCTCGGAATAATAGTAGAATATTAGTGAGCCAGTGGCTTAACTTACCCCATAGCTACCATTTTGGAAAAAATGGCCCAGTTTAGCAATTCAGACTAATCTTTAGCGAAGGGATTAACATGGTGTTATGTCTTAGTAAATCACCAACATGTATAATATATTTTTTTAGACCTGGATAAATTTGCTTTGACCTAACATTCATTATTCCTGACATGCAGAAAATTTACTTTGATAGGGAAAAAACTGTTTTTGGTGTAAAAAAGTACTTACTACTTCTCCCATGTGCTTCACTTCATCACAGCAAGATAGAAATGATGGGTACTTCCTGAATTTATGGTCACATGACAAAACATAATCACAGTTGCCAAGATACAGGGGGTGGGTCAACTTACCCACTGGCTCATTTTACCCCACTCTCCCTATTAATAACATTTAATTTACTTGAATGGGCTGAAACTAGAGGTCGACAGTGGGTTTTTAAAGGCCGATATAATAACGATAGTTTGGAGCAGGAAAAAGCCGATAGCCGATTAATTGGCCAATATTTTCTTTACTTCTGCAGCAGCCTAGTCAACTACTTTTGCATACGCCGTTTTTAATAATACGTTTTTTGTCTCTGAATTTAATAACTCGTAAGAGAATTTCCTGAAGTGTGATTTGGTGGATTACATCGTTGGAAAATGTTCTGTTTATTTGCAATGGGCGATGCGCCGTTCTGTGGTTTACAGTATGACTGACCAGGATTACTTGCTGTTAAGGAGGAAGTGTGTGATTTCATTTCATGAATAGATGGTTACGTGGCTGGATTATTTGGAAGAGAGAACACCAAATTGTTAAGCAAGTTAAAGAAACAGTGAATTATTTATTTTCCTCCCTGTCTGCCTGTCTTGTATCTGGAAGAAAAAGCTGATAGTGTTGCGTTATATATCCTAGAGATAACTTTTTTTCTCCCCCTCTACTCCCTCTGACTTTGTGTGAAGCCTCCATGCAAAATGGTGATGTACGGCTGTGCAGCCATCAGCCACTATCAGAGCCCAGGTCCGCCGATAACGATAGTTTGTAAAGTTTGGACCAAACTGATTAAATCGGTCTACCTCTAGCTGACTCGAGAAAAAAAACTGTAAAGTTTACAGAAAACGACTACCTCAAGTACAGTACTGAATTCATAGAATTCTATACTTAAACTTTCAAAATGTCTGTTATGAATAAAATAAAAAGGTTTGTAACTGCAGCAGCTGAGAGTCAGTAGCGTCTGAAACGTGGCCCCTCGGTGTCTCACCTCGGGCTGCGGGGGGAAGAAGGTGCTGGTGACTCTGTACATGTTCTCCGAGTTGACCTGGATGCTGACGTTGTTGAAGCGCACCTCGTGGAAGTTGAGCGTGCTCCCTCGGGGGCAGAGGTCGCTCTCGCCGGCGTACGCGGAGAACGTGATGGTGTTCTTCAGGTGACACTGAGGCAGGTTGTCACTGACGGCGCCGTCCACATAATGCTGAGAGGAAGAGGAGGACCAGAAGTTTATTCAGGCATAACCAACATGTTCTCAAGTATTCAGAATAATGAACACTATCAAAGATACTGTACACTGTTTTTATGAAGATGTAATAATTAACAGATCATGCAATAACTAAATCAACCTGACAGGTTCATCTTGAGGAAGTTTGAATGAACTACAATACTACTGTATTAGAATGCAATCACACAATATAAATACAACAATACAATACAACAGCAATGTGCACATGCCTAAACCTCCAACTATTTGCCAGACTTTGACTTTTTAGGGCAGTTTGAACATTTTGGGTTGTGCACTCTGGTTACACACCGAGACTAGTGGCCACAATATACAGAGAGTTGAGGGTAAGAAACATATGCATCAAATCTGATTAAAAAACAGTTCATATCTTGCTTTAATTTAGTTTTAATTGAAGCACAGAGAGGCTGAATTCATTCAATGTCTGCCTCTTGAACTCAGATGCAGTTTCAAGGTAAACTGTACTAAATGATGCTGAGCTGTAACGTCGACCGACTTAGTGAAGCACACCATAAACGTCCTGGCTTAAGAGAAAACTTTGCATGTCCTAGCGTGCTGGTTCACTCACCACTCCACGGTAAGTAGGTGGGATCACACCGCAGTAGAAAGGGACGAAGCAGCTGCAGACGAGGACCTGGAAAAAGAAGACATTACTGCAATACAACTTACAATAAAACTTACTGTGCAGACACAAACACTAGAGAAAAAAGTTTTTTTTTTCTTTAAAATTCTGGAAAAGGGTACATTTTAAAGTCTTATTTTCAAAGAGGAAGGGCTGGTTAAAAATACAAAATTAAATCACTTACGTCAGATATGAAGGTAAACTAGAAGAAAATCACCACTTCTGTTAAAGGAGGGTGCGGCTCCCACATATTCCTCCCACATTTCCTCAATTTAAAGTTACATCTGTCTAGTCAGCAAATCAATGGTGACTGTATCACCGTACAGTAGTTCCTTTCTACTCTTTTTCTTTATCATGTTGGCAATTAAGAAAATGAATTGTCTCCTGACTTCTGGATAAAAGGGTCAGCTTAACTCCAAATTTGTAAAAGAAATAATACCTGGATGAGTTCCTCTCTGCTGTCAAACTCAGACACGAGTACGTTCTTCCCATCAGACACTCTGGTCAGGGACACACAGAGCTTCCCAGAGGCTCGAACATGGGCGTCCTCTGGGAGGCCCCCCCGCAGGGAGTCCTGGACTATCTGCACCAGGTTGTAAGCCGGGTGCAGGGGCCCCAGTTTGTGCTTCCTGCCCTCTTTGGCCATGAACATCAAATCAGCACAGCAGTTCTCTGCACAGAGGGACACAATAATTACAGTGCATGCACGGTAGATATGCTGGACTAGAGGCAGTTGTGATTTTTTAGAAAGAACAATATTAGGGATCTGTTCAATTGCAGGATTTAATTTTGCAAAACACTACAGATGCAAAAAATAGAGAAATCCTGAAATTTAAAAATAGAAATCCTGACTCTAAACGATCTTTATAGGATCTTAAAAACAGGAGTGATGCTGTCAACTAACAACTTAAGTTAGATTACCTCGTTTAATTTAAAAAGCATCATGCTTTCTTTGCATTTTGTGCAATTAAAAATGTGCAAAAGTAGACTGGTAGTCACTTGCATCAAATATTGGATAGAAACTATTAAAAGTAGTTCTATCTATTGATGTCAAGTTTGCAAAAGTTTGTTACTTTTTTGTTTTTGAATTCAGAAAATCTGAGGTGTCCAAATGAGATGCAACCACAGCAACAACTCAACAGTTCAAAAGGTCAGCAGAAGCTTTCTGGTATATGTCAAAGAAGAGGAGACAAGTGAGGTCAGTGTGGATACAAGCATGTGGTATGAAGTGGACACATGAATCTGTCATGGATGAGACAGAGGAATCATCTGGAAATACAAATTGCAAAATTTAAAATTTTACAGTAATTAAGGCAAAACAAACAAACAAAAATATGTAGAAAGTAGCCTTGGGGATTTATCAAATTACAATGCTTTTTGGTGCATTATATCTATGCCGAATTATAAAATAAAATGTAGTGATTTAAATGACATCTTAAATGTTGTTTCATTTAATCCTGCATGTTTGCAAATTGCAACTAAGCGTTAAAATGGCACATTTTTGAATGGAGTCTGGTGAGTCGAGAAGCTCACCCAGAGGGATTCCCACAGCGAGCACAGCAGCCATCAGAGCTCCTGCAGAAGCTCCATAGATCTTAGAGGCGTCTTGTATGAAGCGAGGGAAACGTTCAAGGATGCAGCTGCTGGCTCCAACATAATAAATGCCCATAAAACCACATCCTGCAAACGAGATGCTCCAGTCTTTCTGCAAATCAAACATTTCCTCAGAGGGCCACTAAGAGTTCAAATTTATAATTACTATCACGTTCGTAAACACCTGCACAAACAGCATCCAAAGGTGACAAGATAACCAACTGTTGTATAATTAGGAACTCTTTTACCACTGGCTGGAAAAAGGTCACATGACAGCAGCAGAATGAGGTCGCAGATAGACAGAGGGAGAGACAGACAGAGAGACAGAGAGGGATGTGTAGGTAATTCTAGTTAGACTATATCCTGCAACTCTGCAGACCAGATCCTCTCAGAAACACTTTTTAGTTTATAAAAATGAGCATCCCAGTGGTGGACTTTGGTGCATACAGCCTGAGTGAGGAAGATGTTTCTGACGAGCAGATGCACAACTTGAGCAAAGAGTTGGAATCAGCTTTTACACAAGTTGGTTTTGTTTATCTGAAGAACACTGGGATCACTCAGGAGGAGGTGAGAAAAAACAGATAGAGTGAATCTTTGTTTAGTGTGCTGCAGTGTGGTGAATGCTTATTACTTAAATACAAGTATAGACTACTACACTGCAAATACTGCACTAAAGGTAAACGTGCAATGTTTATCAGGAAAATGTATCAAATGCAAATGTCAGTGTTTTACTACTATCATCTATCTATCTATATATGATGGTTTTGGATTAATATGACTGCTGCATTAATGATATTTTGCAATTTACTGCTGCAGGTTTAAGGTCGTGCTAATTTCAACTCCTTTAAGCCTATTGTTTTGAATCTAAACCAATGCATCATATTCTATAAGATCATCTGAAAAGTCAACTTTTCATGAGGAAAAACTGCCCTGTTTTGTGATGATGCATTTTCCAGCTAATCCAATAGGGGTTTTCTCAACCCATAGAGGGACACTTCATCCTATAATTTATCACTAAATATTCAAATTTGGGGATACATTGTTTTCACTGGACAGGAATATGTAATCTGAAAAGTAACTAAAGCTGTCAGACAAATGTAGTGGAGTAAAAAGTTCAATATTACCTCTGAGAGGTAGTGGAGTAGAAGTATAAAGTTTCATAAAATGGAAATACTCAAGTAAAGTAAAAGTATCTCGAATAAGTACTAAAAAAGTGCATTTTCAATTTGCATTAAAATAAATGTCTGTTATATGTCTGACTATATGCACACAATGCTGAAAACTTGAAGCTCATGTACATAAGAATTTTTCTATTCTATTTCTGCTCATCAACAAAAAAAATACTTTCAATCAAATATAAATTCTAAATCAAGCAGGACTGAAATCTTAAGGATAACTACTTTAAAGTGTAACGTGTCTTTTCCCCTGGTGTGTGTTTGGATAGGTGGATCGTGTGCTCTCCATATCCAAGACGTTCTTCCTGCAGCCAGATGAAGTGAAACGACCCTTCAGCAGATCAACCTTCGCCATCAGTCCCAACCACGGCTGGGTGTGTTCGGAGAGTGAGAGGTAGCAATCAGAGAGTTATCAAAGCACACTTCTCACCTGCACAGGTTATCCGTTTTAAATTTAATTAAATGTTTTTTTTTATTTTCAGGTTGAATCCCAGTCGCCCAGGAGACCTAAAGGAGGCGTTCAACATTTCTTCATTTCACCCCGACATTGTAATGACTTTGTTAATTTTTTTACGTATCAGAGATTCATCCCACTGAATCAAAGTTCAAAGTACAAGTTACTCTATAACTGTTTTATTTCACCAGAGAATGATTTGTTTTATTTAAAATCAGTACAGCATACAGTACAACACCATCTATCCTTAGACACTTGATTCGGATTAGGGCTGCAACTAATGATTATTTTCATTGTCTATTAATCTGTTGAAGTTGCTTGGTCTGAAAAAATGTCGGAAAATGGGGAAAAATGTTGATCAGTGTTTCCCAAAGCCCAAGATGACGTCCTCAAATGTCTTGTTTTATCCACAACTCAAAGATATTTAGTTTACTGTCATAGAGGGGTAAAGAAACCAGAAATATTCACATTTAAGAAACTGGAATCAGAGAATTCAGACTTTTTTTTCCTTTAAAAAATTACTCAAACTGATTAACCGATTATCAAAATAGTTGGCGATTAATTTAATAGTTGACAACAAATCATTTAATCGTTGCAGCTCTATTAGTTCATTATTTTGTATTAATAATCTGAATTTGTAAAGTAACTTGTAGCTAGTGTTGTCAAGGAAATGTAGTGGAGTAAAGAGTACATATTGGCTTCCAAAATGTAGTGGAGTATAAAGTAGCATAAAATGGAAATACTCAGGTAAAGGTACAGGTACCTCAAAATTGTAAATAAATATAGTACTTGAGTAAATGTACTGTGGCGGTACTGATTTCCCCAGACTTTAGTTGTTCGGGCAAAAGACTGAAAAACAGTTCCCATCCACATAATAATATAAAATAAAATGCCTCCTTAATAATAATAATGAACAAATGCCTCTTCGATAACAAACAAATAAGGAAACTGAAATATTGTTTTTATTTTTCCTTTTACCCTCCTTTAAAGTTTCCCCAAATAAAATACACTAAAAGAAATAGGTATAAAGGGTTTCAGTGAAAATCAACAAATGACTAGAATAACAAAATAAAGCCTGCAGGCGTTAGGCTATTGTGAGGCAAGCCAGATCGTTACACAAATAGCCCCTAAACGTCCCAGTGCAGGTAACCCAATTGATTGGTATTTATTTTGTTTCCCCAACTAGGATAGTCAACACTCTCAATAAACAAAACACAAAGATCACAGAATCTCAAAAGGGCCTGAAACAGACCAGAGTATCTGGTTTGGCTGATAACACATGTTGCATTTAGTGAGGGAGAGATCAGAATGACACTGGGTGTCACTGGGTGACACTGGGTCCTTTTTTAAGCTCTACAGAAAGGGCGTCGTTACACCCTGATTGGCCAAGAGGGGAATGCACCAAGCTGCTCTCAACTATCATTTAAGAGCCAGTCCCCACACCCTGCGCAACAGGTGAACTGAATAACCCTCTAATCACTCAGCAACTCAACCAAAACAACACCAGGGAAAAGGGAAATGACAGCAAGCACCAGGGAATGGGCGGCTACAACAGTACTTAGTTACATTCCACCACTGGATCTCGTCATAACTTTTCTTCATATCACCCCATTTTGCTCAAACATGAACAGGAAACATAAAATGTGACAAGTGATTTTCTTTTTCATTTTCGATTATTTTCTAAAAATGTCAGAAAATGTTAGAAAATGGTGAAAATGTTGAGTGTCCATCTCAGTTCTCCTCTGCTGTAGAAATGGCCATCAGGTGCTGTGAAAGAGTTCCAGGAGATCCAGACGTCTTTCTTCCAGCGCTGTAAAGAGCTGAGTCTGCGTGTGCTGAAGGTGATGGCCCACAGTCTGGGTCTGGACCCGGAGGTGTTCCTGAGCGCGCACCGTCTAATAGGAAGTATGTTAACTCATGGAGCGTTGCATTGTTGTTGTTGTTGTTGGGTTCAAGCTGACGTCGGTCAGTGAGTCTAGATCAGCTGATATGTTGCTGATAACCCCGTGATCCTTTGTCTATCTGCATGGAGTCGTCTGAGCATGTGTGGACTTTTATCAGGACATCTCACATTCAAGAAATGGTTTTCTGCTGAGCAGGCAGTGCTGATAGTTTCTAAGGAAGTGTAGCATCATCCATGCAGCTGGTCCCAGCTGGTCTAGTCATGCAAACTTTCCTCACTAAGTTGTCAGCCCTCAGATCACACACGCAGCCTACATGAGCAAACAGTCTTCTCACACAGCAGCATTGTGTTTGACTTCCTCAGCGTCAGTTAAGGAAGATGATAGAAAAAGGCCTCTGTGTATCCCTCAGGCTCATATTTACTGGAACAAAACCTCTTTCAAATTATATCCTCAGACAGCCGAGCCTTAAAGGGCCGGTGTGTAGGATTTAGGGGGATCTATTAGTACAACGTATCCTCATAGAGCGGTTCGTATGAAAAGTTATTCCTAATTTGTTCTGCATTTTCCAACAAATGTCCAGCGTCAATTTCCACTCCAGTCTTTTCAAAATAAACTTCCGTCTTCACAGGAATCAACTTGGTTAAGTTTAGGCAACAAAAGCACTTAGTTAGGGTTAGGAAAAGATCGTGGTTAATTAATGCCAAACCAGTAGTGGTTATGCCACACCGGAAGTAGCATAACTTAAAGGGACTATTTGTAACTTTCAGAAATGCTTCTTAACAGCGACACCTGTGGCCGTGAAATCAACGAAAGTCAGCATCGAGCTCGTGCTCGCTCTAAATAGACATGAACGAGCATCGCTCAAAACAGTGAGGCGACACACGTCAGCTAAAACCACAATATCACTCTATATTTCAGCTGCTTGGCAGTAATGTTAGCTGAACAGACGAAGGTCTCTCCATGAATCAATGCTGATACTGTGTTTGCTTCTCCTGCCTCAGCACAGGCTGAGGCAGCGGGGCTCCCCAGCGAGAAACTCGTCTCCCTCCGCCCGCAGCCGGAGAGAGCAGGAAGACACCGGCAACCGGTCGATAACGAGACGGTAACGTTTCTCTCTGCGGAGCCCCGTTACTTCCCAAGACACGGGAAACCTCTGTTGGTCTGGTGAAGCTGCAGCAGTTATTTCTGCACAAACGTCCACTGTACATTCACTAGATATTCTCAGAGCTAAACTAACTCTTCTGCAGTGTGTAGTTGCGCGCGTTCACGTCTAGAGGTGGAGCGAGTACGCGAGAACGCGTGCGCTGTCTGATTGGAGGCGAGCAGGCAGAGGAGACGAGACAGCGGCCACACGCGAGCGCGCATATGCGAGCGCGCATGTGTGCCGACCCGCTACATTTATACGCTTAGAAAGTTACAAACAGTCCCTTTAAGAAGCTGGAATCAGAATTTTTTTTTTTTTTTTTTTTTAAATTACTCAAACCGATTAATCGATTATCAGAATAGTTGGTGAGTTGACCACTAATTGATTAATTGTTGCAGCTCTAGATGCCTCTAAATCCTACACACTGTTCCCAGTGTAACGGCCCGGTGTAAACTCTTGTGATACTAATATACCAGTATTGTTGTGTCTCCTCTAGCGGAGCAGAATATCTCAACACTGCGGACTCTGTACTACCCTCCAGTAAACCATGAGAAAGTGAAGGAGGGCCAGACACGATGTGGAGAACATTCAGACTACGGCAGCATCACTCTGTTGTTTAGCAGCTCGGAGGGCCTGCAGGTAACACCACTGACATTTACCCCTCTGGAGGCAAGACAAATGACTAACTACCACTTAGCCTTTTGTCTTTAAAGTCAATGATTACCCAACTGGACATTTGTTTTGATATGTGTTACTGTGAAAGAAATCTTCAGGCATGTAATCCGCCTCTTGTTAACCTTCAGGTGCGTAAACGTTCAGGTGAATTCATCTGTGCTCCCATCGTCCCCGGAGCGGTCCTCATCAATGTCGCTGACCTGATGCAGCGCTGGACCAGCGATCACTTCATCTCTGTGGTGAGTTGAGAGGAAATTTCTGCAGATATACACATCTGAATGAATAAACACCTCCCGTGTTATTTTAACCCAAACCACAATCTTTTCCTAAACCTAACTAGGTAGTTTTTGTCACGTAACTTCCGTACTTAAGTTACGCTACTTCCAGTGCGGTGTAACCGCTTCTAGTTTGCTGTAACTTAACCACGATCCACGGCAGCTCACGGTACCACAGTCTTGGAAAGGGAGGAGTGAGCGGAGTGAGTGAGCGGGTACTCACTTGGTTGCAATCTGCAATCACACCGCTAGATGCCACCAAATCCTACACACTGTACCTTTTAACTGTTTGTTTTACAATGATATAAGAATTATAATTATAAAAAGGTGCACAAGTATATGCATGGAGGTGCATAAACAGTACATATTCAACTAACTCTAACCTCTTTTTGATGGAGAAGATGTCAGCCCTGTTAATAAATGAAGAAAAAAAGTGCTGCACTGGGTCAGGAAACTCTGTAATGGTAATGTTGAAGTACAAAAACAAAAACAGGTGCTCTTCAAGGATGGGGCAAGTCGTCAAATAACAATAAAAAAAAACAGTGACTGTCCAGCTTACTTTGATAGGAAGTCCTTGGTAAGAGATGGCAGTCTGGAAAACATCCGAGGCACTCTAATTGTAAATTATAAATCCTTTATGAGACATGGATAACACCAACGTCTTTCGACTCAACAAGTCTTAATCAGGGTGTGTAGCGTGGCGACAACAGGTGTTCAAATTTAAAATCGCATCAGCAGGGTCATGTGACCTGAGTCAGAATGCTACCCACTTGGAACAAACAACAAATAATATTCACAAATAAAGGCAAACAAAAAAAATTAAATATAAAGTGAAATAAAATAAATAATAATAATAATAAAAAATTAAAAAATTTTAGGATCCCAGTGTAACTAGAACTATTAAGTAAGCGTATAAATTCATTAAGTGACACCAAAAAAAGGATGTATATATAATTGCAGTTGCCCCTCTCCCTCAGGTCCACAGGGTTTTGCTGCCCCCTGCTGGAGACTCCAGCACACGTCAGTCTATGGCTTTCTTCGTCCAGCCTGATGACGAGGCTCTAATAACCTGCATCGACGGCTCCAACAAATACCCGCCAGTTACAGCAGGCGACTACATCACCGAGCGCTTTAGTAAATCATATTAAAAAAACAGACACTTCATTCATACACAATGTTGATTATTATATACCTGTAATGTCTTTTTATCATAGTCACTTTTTATCAATATGTCACTTAAGATCACATGTTGTTTTTACATTATGAATAATGATTGTGTTTTTAAATCAGTGAGCCAATGTGTACGAGAAGAAGAGACTCAAACCTGCGAGCTCATTCACTTTATTGTCCACATTCAAACCTTGTACAACAGTTTCATGAATTCCTGGGTGGCGGACATAATATCAAAAAGATTATATCTTTCAGTCATTTATTCTATCGCTGATCTGTTTTATTAATCTATAATCAACACAATTTTGACCCTTTTTGGAGTTTAATCAAAGTTTCTCATCTCCTATGACAGAGACGATGCCAAATTCAACCTGCTGCGGTTTCATTTACAGTGGTGTGTAGAGAATAAATATATTAAACGTTATTCTATCATGAAAAAATGACACAAATTCACTGTACGCACACACACATAGAATCCATACAATCGTCACTCTAACATCAGCACAGTTATATTAAATTAAAAGATTTAAATATATAATTATGTAACTTCATCTGTAAAGTAAATATATTCTTCAATCATCCGGTCCAAAGTATATATGCATTTTATGTAAGAATAAACTTTGTAAAAGTTCAGAGTCGAGAAGAGTTTCACGGCAAAAGGGTTGGCAAAATGATGGCTGCAGAGAATTGTGGGTAACCGTTGCAGTCTGGCGTCCTCCAAAGAGCTTCTATAAAACAGTCTGATAGCTTACGTTTACATATACAGTACATGATCACATTTTAAAATTAAACCAGTGTGAAAATTAACAAGTTGAAATGGAAGTTTCTAAAGAAAGAATAACGCTCTTCTCAGTAAATGTGCAGAATATATCATTCATATATTACTACGTGAAAAACGTCAATAGGACCACTTCATTCTTTAGCCAGCAGCACGTCAACTCTACAGTTACGTTTCTGACATTCATTCTTATGGAATAATCAAAATAAATAAATAATGTTCAAAGTATTTCCTCTAAGAGACAATATCAGTGACAATAAACTACAGTGTGCACTAAACAAAACATTCACTTTTCAGGCCAAAAGCCCCCCAACGTTTCACTACAAAACACTTCCCATGGAGAACAGAGTCCTTGCTGTGATGAAGGATCAAAATGACAAAAACAAAAGGGCCGATTGTTCCCGAAGAACACTGGACCAGCTCCACATTTCTGATTTATGCAGCCCACTGGCACCAAATCTGAAGCCTGAAATCAGATTTTCTTATGTGCTCTTAATATTTAGGCAGATTTTTTTTTTTGTCAAGTGGCGTTTTCACATAAAAATCCTGAACAAAAATGGAAAATTTGAATCATTACAAGGCAAACACACGCACACTCACTCTCATCCACACAGCACACAGAGTAGTGACTTCTGCTAAGAGTGTCCTGGCACTGGTACGTCTTGCTGCTGGTGAGCAGGGGGCAGCGGTTGACTGTTTCCTGGTACAACTGGTGCTGGTTCACCTCCAGCTACAGCAGCGCCCGGCTCTGCAACAGAGAGTCATATTGGCACAATTGCATTTACATGATCCTGAATTTAAAGGTACTGTATGTAACTTTCAGAAGATCCTTATTATTAGTGACACCTGTGGCCGTTAAGTGAACTGCAGTCAGCATCCTGACATCCCTTCACTTCGTCCATGAATTCCCGATAATGAACAGCTCGTCGGGCATTATCCCTTACATAATGTTCTGTAATGTTCCTATATTTTATTTGAACCATTGTCTTCATGATACTAACTAGCTTGCAGTTTGCAAATTACTTTATAAGCTAATGTTATGATGCATAGCTTCTGTAAGTTACAGCAAGCTGGCCAACCTTAGCTTTATTTTGCAATATTGTGCAAAACTGTTGTCTCCATTAGTCAGTTAGACACAAACACATGGGAAAAAAGGGTCCGGGTTGAAAAATACCCAAAGTTAATTAACTTAATTAACCTTGAATGTCTCCTGTGGGTCCCCCAACTTTATAGAAGTGCAATAATAATCGTTGAAGCACCCCTTTAACTGTGTGTGTTCTCCTGTGTCAACTCTCTTTGGAGAAAATTGAGATTAGACAACAATTATCGCAATGTGATACTTACGTTTGGCCTCAGCTTTTATCCTTTCCATTTGCTCTACTGCCTGAGAGGAGAAAACGAGATGGAAAATGTTAGAGCATCACAAAATAACATGGGAACCTCAGATCAGTTCATTATGTAAATATTTTTATAAGAACATAACAGTACCATAACTGAATATTAAGTTACAGTTTGACATGCTTTCATA
The DNA here is from genome assembly GCF_015220745.1 of Sebastes umbrosus. Taxonomy (NCBI): domain Eukaryota; kingdom Metazoa; phylum Chordata; class Actinopteri; order Perciformes; family Sebastidae; genus Sebastes; species Sebastes umbrosus. The sequence goes on from NC_051272.1 coordinate 6,027,036, forward strand.
TCCCCTGAGCCGTGGTAAAAAATAGCTGAATCTTGGTCTTGTTTGCTTTAACATGCCCACTGCATCTCAAACTTGGCAGCAGTGAGTGGTGCTGCACGTCGTGCACACAATCAACAGAATACAATAATAATGTTTGGGTGCGGTTCAACAGTGCTGCTACGAGGAAGGAAGTGTTTCTGATGCCTACAAATCATGCATATCATCAATTAGTCATGGGTTACTGTGTGGATATTACTCCATCTGCTGCACCTGTCAAGCGACTGCAGACTATTAAGGTAAGAAATCCTGATTCCTGACTGTATTTACCTGCTGTAGCCCAAACTTCTGAGCATTCAGTTCTTCCTGTTTCCTCTCCAGCTCCTCCCTCTGTTTCTGCAGCTCCACCGACTTCTTGTTGATGTCATTCTCCTCGTTGACCAGATGCTGCTCGTACTGTTTCAGCTCGTCCTCGGAGTAAAGGGGGTTTTGTTCTAAAGTCTGTGTAGGGCAGGGAATTATAGGATGTAATGAATTTAATTAATAATAGGGTGAATTTCTCATGATAGCAGCACCAAATTGTGTCACGTGGTGGATTTTTGTCTTAAATTAGGCGAAATACTACCATGCATTTGTACGACTTTTATTTGATCATTTCACCAGCTGACTGGAGTTTCAACAGAGAGTAGCTCTCCAACTGATGGTTTGCTGAATTTAACATTGATAAAATACACTAACATGACAGCAAGGTCAAGCTAATTTTGACTCCGTAAACATCATCTTCTCAAGAGAAACCTCACATTTCTGTCTGCAACTATCAGAAACTTTTATTAAATCTAGCTCTTACCTCCCACTCGTCTTTTTCCAGGAACTCCTCCTTCTTAGTTGCAGCCATGAACTCGGCCAGTGACACGAGTCTGTCTTTATCGGTGTCCACCTGGACATCAACACATGAAGCTGCTTTAATCAACATAAAAATGGTCTTCAAGATTTATTGTAGGAAAGAGGAAAGCCTCAACCTTTCAACTCCTGGCTTGACAACAACGCATTTTTATTGGGTTTAATGACGTCGGTGCCGTCTGGTCTTTGTCTCGTCTTAGTCATGGAAAAAAGGGTCGTTGACGAACATATTTCGTCATAGTTTTTCTTAACGAAATGAACACTGCTGTAACTGTTACTGTTACAGCACATATTTTTTTCCCCATCTCACACCACTAATAATGTCTGCACAAGTTTGTGTACAATTTACCACTTAAGCGTCCACTTCTCCATCAATGACGATTCAAGTGATGTCTGACACAGTTCTGATTTTGACACTGCTTGGATGGATAATGTATTTTTGCAGTGTAATTTAGTGTTTAAAAAACAGACAGATTCATCAAATAGGGGTGCTATAACGGAAGATTTCTAACTAAATCATAATATTTCGAATACCAATACTGCACTTTTGACAAAACGTGGCGGGGCGATGCACTTGGAACAATGTTCTGTTGCCAAATAGTCAAACTTCCAATAGAAAAAAGTCTGAATCCTGTTACTGATTACATTCAAAGGATGCCTGTATTATTTGTGGGGCCTGATCATTACTGTATCAATGACACACATGGGAGAGGCTCCACATCTGTTATTGTGGTGACTCACCTCATTCATAACGTGCTCTCTCATTCGCAGCCTCTCTTCCTCCATCTCAACCATGTCGTCTTCTTCATTTTCGGGGTTGTACACCTTCTCCAGCTTGAAGACACATACAGATGCAAATTTAACCTCAAAGGCGTCTTCATTTATGTATTACATGATCCTAAAACATGCAATATTACATTAACATAAATACCTCTTTAGTGAAGAGAGCTTCAAGCTCGCTCTCATCGAAGAAGCCGTCTCCATTGCTGTCTGCAACACAAAACAAATGAAAGGAATGAACACATCATTTCATCTATAGATGGTTTTGTCGCAGGCATATCAGATTAATATCACGTCAACAGTGTGTTAGGCTATATGGTGCTCATTGGATCAAACTAGAGCTGTTAAAGTTAAAGGGATAATAACGTGTTAACGCAAATTGATTTTAATGCCACAAATTTATTTAACACATTAACACAACTTGTGATTTTCTGGTCGTAGCGGGCTCAGTTTTAAAGCTAGAGTGAAGATACTGGTATCATATGAAACTAGAAAACCTAAACCTACTAAATTTTGGCGAGGAAAAACTGGCATGGTCATTTTCAAAGGGGTCCCTTGACCTCTGACCTCAAGATATGTGAATGAAAATGGGTTCTATGGGTACCCACGAGTCTCCCCTTTACAGACATGCCCACTTTATGATAATCACATGCAGTTTGGGGCAAAACTGTGACTTTTGTCACTAGATTGTAGAATCACATGTTAGATTCAGAACTGGCTGTATATTTAAGAGATGAGAGTGGAAACCTCTGATAGCCGTTAGTCGTTCTTGGTTACCGTGCATTTTGAAGAAGGTCTTGGGATCAAAGTTGTCTGGGTCCAAACCGTCTGACTCCTGCCACACCTCCTTCAGCTGGTCTTCACTGCCCTGCACACAAACACACAACATAGCAGCGTCAGTTCATCTTCAAGCACATCACCTCACAGTTTCCTTCAGGGTTTCTACTTGACCATTTAAATAAAACCTGCTCAACTGACTCCGTTATTTGTCCTCCAATATGTTTCTCAAACAATGGGAGTATCAGCTAATTAATGACTAGGAATAGTAAATGCAATAAGGGAGAATTCTTCTTACTCCTATTTTATGAAATGAGTTGTAATCTCTATCTGTATTAATGAACTTCATCACAGCGGGAGTCTTACAGGGTGGTTGACTCTAGGATGGTCGGCGTGTTTCTTCCTCAACTCCTCGTAGTGCTGCTCCACCGTCTTGCGCTCCGCCTCATTCATGGAGTTCAGACGTTCCCTCCTCTTGTGCTCCTTCGTCATCTCGTATTTCTTGAACTCATCGTGGCGTTCCTTGTCAAAGTTCTCCAGGTCTTTGGTTGCCTACAAATGAAAACAAAAAAGGTGAGAAGGGGAAAATTCACACCTGGATTGTACAGCTTATAATGGTGCACTCGCTTTTCTGGAACTGATTCGAACACATGTGGTGCAATCAGAGTTGTCCTGGGTATGATAAAGCAACCTGCTGGGTGCTGATCTTGTACAAATACACCTCTGTTCTGCCCTTCAAAGCCACTCAGGAGCAGTTATACCCTCGGTACTAAAACTGAGAGTCCTTTATGTCTTGGATAGTCTATACCTTTTGATCCTTGGGAATCTGAAACTATTGTTTTGGGCTGATTTTTGTGACAAGAACTTGCAGGTAATTCTTTATTCGACAGCCCTACCAGTACTCGCCTGCTAAACAGTATATGGAAACGTTAAGGCCGCTGATAGTTATGTGACAAATAAAAGTCTCACAAACAAAGCAAACCCTCATAAATCAGTATCGTTTGCATTTCACCAAGCAGTCCCAAGGCATAAACAGCAAATAAATGTCACGACACACAAGTGTTGTAGTACTCAAGATCGGTCTTGGTTTCTAGACCGGTCTCAAGATCACTTTTTGATGGTCTCATTTTGGAATTGAGTGCATTTTTTACTTTGTCTTGTCTCGGCCTGAGACAAAGAGGACTCTGGAATTTATTTCAAGATTGGTCAAGATTACAACTGTGGGATTATCACTAAATTATTATATACAGTATAGGTGCAATAAAAGAGGTTAACGAAGAAGAATCTTCATTTGTTTTCTGTGGGTGTTTTTATGGAAATGAATGTGGGTCTTTCAGGTCAATTTGAAGAGTGCCTGTGGTTTGCATGTTCCACATTTTATCGTAAGTGTGTCATGCAGTATGGAACTCGCACTGGTCTGGTCTTGGTCTTGACTTGGTCTCAACCCCTCTAAGTCCTGGGCCTTGTCTCAGTCTCGATACACTCTGGTCTTGGTCATGACTTGGTCTCGGTTTAGGTGGTCTTGACTACAGCACTGCTACACACAACTACACAAAATATCGTCAGGACGGACGCATTTGATTGTAAACGCCACTGTAACAGCAGAGAGACATGCAGACCCAGTGAGCTGACTTCCCCTTTGTTTTTTTTTTAGTTCACAAGAAACATGTTTCTCTTTCAATCTCTCTCCAACATAAGAACATAAAGCAGTTAATGTTTCCAAGTTATTACATCTAAAATCTAAAAATACCAGACTGGTTAATAGAGCCGACGTGACAAACACGGCTCACTGTTTAACACCTGTAATGCTCTACAGGTTCATCCATCCTAATTATAGTAATAATATGAGGCAAGGTGTTCTTTACTGTGATTATAGGTACAGTATAACTTTGATCTAGTTACATACACGCAGCAGCACTACAGTACCCACAAACAGTGTAGAGATGCATGGTCAGCATAAGCTTATAAAAAGTCCATCTAAGGGTCTAAGACAACAAATAGGAAAAATGAACTCCAACAAAATGTAGAAATCTGCATTCAAGATAACCTAAGTGTGTGTGAGTTATGTGGGAGGCTGTGCTACAACTTTCAGCTATTTGTGCTACTTTTTCTTTTTTTCTTTTATCACTGCCCGTACCGATTGGATGAGGCGGTCCAGGTCCTCCACCTCGAAAGTGTTGGGGTTCATGTGGTTGAGGTGGTCAAACTGTTTCAGCAGGGCCTGGTGGTCCAATTTCCGGCCTGCAAGGAAGCCGGGAATGATAAATAAAAGTTTTGTTCAACTGTAAAGCAGTTAGATCAAGTGTTTTGCAGTTGTAAGAACTGAAAATGTGAAACTTTTACTTATTTTAGACTGCATTCACTAGAAACTGAGATTGTGTCATTCAGTGAACTAACTCATTGGTTACTCTTTCCCATGTGTTTACCCGACACATTTCGTGCTTCAGTAGTTCTTCAGCATTTAACTGACACACAGCTAGGTGAGCACCAGCTTTGTTTACTTATGTTTCAGCTCAAATTTGCACTGGAAAAGAGTCAAGGGACACCACATCTAAAATGTTTCCACACATCCTGTCCAAGCTGCACCATCTTGCATGATGTCTCTGACCGTTATGTTTTTAAAAGTGATGTGACTTCAACCTGTACTTCTGGTCTTTAACTACATTTAATCTAATGTTTGACATCTGGTTCCTGTGATTAAGAGCCACATCCTATATTCGATGACCAAACTGTGTACTACAAAACGTCTTGTGCAACTTCAAGAAGCACAAGTTTGTAAGTGACACATCAGCGAGACACGCGGGACACTTACCGTTCCCCCCCTGGACGTCATGTTTGACTTTGATGAGCATCCGCAGCCTGTTCATCTCCTCCCTCTTCACCTCGTCCAGCTTAGTCCGAAAATTGTGGTGGACAAAATCCAGCTCTTTGGAAAGTTTGCCTTGCTGCAAGCAGAAAGTCAACACGCCACCGTTCAATACAAAGTGTTCATGCCAACAAAGAGCTTGCAAAATAACAGCATGTTCAGTGAGTGTGCAGACGTACCTTGATGTCATCCATGTTGGCATTTTTGAGCTTTTCTTTAAAGTGGGGGTCTTTCTCGAGGTACTCAATGACTTCCCTGAGGTAGCGGTCGTAGTGCAGTCCAGTCTCCTGAAGTATAAACCAGAGCACACACGTCAGTGTTTGTTGATAGAGGACTAAAATCTACATTTATCTTGTCTAACTAATGTCTAACTTGACTTAGGGCCATTATGGGGAATTTTTGTCTCACTTAGCTCTTGCTAATTCACTTGTTTGTTTTGAGCAAATACTCTAGAATGCACTGAGTTTCCAGGCAACCTTTTACCCACAAGCAAGTGTACTCTCCATGTGAAACACCCCTTGCTGAGACCCTGTAAGCCTAAATGACTCCCCCCTCGGGATGGCTGAGAGGTATTTGGTGTATTCAGCTGTAAGACCCAGATTTAAACATGATATTGCTGTATTTGACACTGACTCACAGCACTCTGTGGTGGCTCCAGCTCCTCCTCCTGAGGCTTTTCTTTGGTCTTGTCCACACTGATAGGCACCGACTGGATACACAGCCACAAACTCAGCAGAACCAGCCCACATTGGGCCATAGCTTTACCCCTCACCATCTGGTTAGACACATAAATGAGAACAAACAGGAGTTATTTGGGTAAATCATCATTTTGTGATGCACATTAATATGCTACATCTCTTACCCCGGCCAAACTGAACCAATGGTCCCCTGATGTCTCAGACACTTGTACTAAATGTTTAGAAGGAAGGGGTTCTCTGTTTCACCGTGTATGGGACTGTCCGAAGTTTAAAAAAAAGAGACTTACATATATAACCAGAGGAAAAGCAGCAGAATTTGAAAATGATTGGAAACCTTTGTTGGAGTTTCTTGGACGTCAAGGGGCAAAGTCAAATTGAAGCTGCTGTGTGTTGCTGAGTGCTGTTGTTGAAATTATTGTGTGTTTTGGGTTTTTTTTTTTGTTCTTCTTCTTTGAAGTATTTATTTATTTTGTCTTATCTTTTATTTTATTTGTTTTCTTTGTTAAATATGTGAAATACATGAAGTGTCATGTCTCTCTTTCTTTGAAATTCTGACTAAACATGTCATTGTATAATTTAATTATTAATATTGTTAGTCTGTCTGTATGTGTATATGTGTATATATGTCTATATGTAAAATCCAATCAAAATATTGTTTAAAAAAAAAAAAAATGCTACATCTCTCTTGGAGTTTTTTTTAATTGCACCACCAGTACAGTGTGGGCAGGTGCTTTATGATAACAAAAAGACAACACCCTCAGTTTCTCAAGCATTGCCAAAAGGTTACAAAGCACAACTTGACCTGCAGACTATATGGGATGAGGTTGTGCAAATGTGTCTTAAACTCAAAAGCAACACGTGTTTAAAATTGAAACTGCTGTGTGTTGCTGAGTGCTGTTATGAAATTGTTGTGTTGTTGTTTTTTTGTTCTTCTTCTTTGAGGTATTTATATATTTTGTCTTATCTTTTATTTTATTTGTTTTCTTTGTTAAATATGTGAAATACATGAAGTGTCATGTCTCTCTTTCCTTGAAATTCTGACTAAACATTTCATTGTATAATTTAATTATTAATATTGTTAGTCTGTGTGTATGTGTATATATGTATATATGTAAAATTCAATAAAAATATTGTTTAAAAAAAATAAAAATAAAAATATGCTACATCTCTCTTGGAGTTTTTTTTAAATTGTACCACCAGTACAGTGAGTACAGGTGCTTTATGATAATAAAAGACAACACCCTCAGTTTCTCAAGCATCGCAAAAAGGTTACAAAGCACAACTTGACCTGCAGACTACATGGGATGAGGTTATGCAAATGTGTCTTAATCTCAAAAGCAACACGTGTTCAGTGGATAAAGACACAAAGAGCTCACTTTAAAACAATTCCTCTACCATAAGCCTTATAACTTGAGAGCCTGCAGCTCAGGTTGTTTGGTGAGGATGGAAGCTAGTTAATTCATTACCCATTAGCTGCAGAAAAAGCTACAAAACAAGCCTTATTATGGAGTAAATTGCAACAATAAATCACATTTCACGTAAAGTAACATTTACTTGTAAACTGAGACTTACTTTGAGCTCCTCTTCTTTTGATTTAAGCGTTTAGTTTCCCCTCAAAGTGCCACTGGAGCTTGTTTACAGCTGTCATCCACCACCAATACAAGCCTCCTATGGCCACAACCTACAGGAGAAAAAGAAGGTTGTGATCACCATAGCAACGCCCCGCCCCCGACGCTCCTGATTGGCCAGGATTTCTTTGTAAAACAGTCGCGTTGAGAGCTGATTGGACGCTCGACCTGTCAGTCAAAGTATCTCAAACTGTCAACACCGTGGCTTAAGGTGCGTTGAGCCAAACTGTACGTGGCGTTCATGAACCCAGACGAGGGCGGAGTTAGTGTTTGATGCAAGAAAAACATTATTATGCATGTTTTATAACTGGATTACACATAATGAGTTATGTATTTGTGCACAACAGCACAGGTGCAGTGCTAACTAAGATGGAAATATTTAACTTTTTTTTTTTTAAACAATATTTTTATTGAATTTTACATATAAACATATATACACATATACACATATACACATATACACAGACAGACTAACAATATCAATAATTAAATTATACAATGATTTAGTCAGAATTTCAAAGAAAGAGAGACATGACATTTCATGTATTTCACATATTTAACAAAGAAAACAAATAAAATAAAAGATAAGACAAAATAAATAATTACCTCAAAGAAGAAGAACAAAAAAAAAAATTGGACAGTCCCATGCACAGTGAAACAGAGTACCCCTTCCTTCTAAACATTTAGTACAAACATATTTAACATTTTAAAGGAATTGATGTGATTCCTCTTCGCGTTTTGGGCCAAAATTGGTAAATGCACCTGATTTATCAATGCTGCGAAATATGAGAAACAGTTTTTTATGTTGTTTTATGTTATGTTTTTTCCAATATTATATTTATTGTTTTTTTGTTCATTTTGAAACAACAGAACAAACATTCACAACCGTCCCCAATAATAACATTCTCGGCACAAAGAAACTTAACAAACCTAATATTAATACAAAATAAGCCAGTATAGATACAGGAAAAACATATTATATACAAAAAATAAATAAATAATTAAAAAGTGAAAAAAAAGAAAAAGAAAATACAAATACATATATATGGTTTTTATGATTGACAAGGATGTCAATGAACAGCAAACTTGCCTGGAGGACCCGAAACGATACCACTCGTCATCATCATCACACCTTCTACTACCTAACTGTCATTATGGTTGTTAACACTGAGGCTAAAGCTTATACTCATTTCCTGTGTTTAACATAAGATGCATTATTAAATAAATGCTGAAATTATTAAGATGATACATAAAAAAACTGTACAATAATACAACAAAAAGAAAAACTAAGCAGTAATATTATATGGAAGTTTTTTTTTAAACTACACAAGCATTCATTTATTTAATAAATGTACACTAATTTTACCATTTTATACATACATATATATGAGTATCATAAGTATATGAGTATAATATATATAAGTATAAGTATATTTTGATGCTAACACTTTTACTTAAATAAGATTTTGAATGCTGTACTTTTACTTGTAACAGAGTATTTCTACACTGTGGCATTGCTACTTTTACTTAAATTAAATATCTGAGTACTTCTTCCTTCAGTGGTGGTGTTGTAATGTTGTAATGCTGCATAAAACATGCTGAACTCATCCTGAACTCTTCTGCACATCCCTGCAGAACTAAACATTAACAGGTTTATTTATTTCAACACTGACTCCTTTCGGCCACACGGTGTCGCTGCGTCACCACTTAATGGGCCGTAAAGCAGCAACGCTGTATCCAACACCAACTCCACATCCAACCACCTCAACAGGAACTGACGTCTCTTCGCTGCAAGTGGATGGAAAAAAATGCAGCTGCAGGAAAAAATGGCTCCAAACAGCGCACCGCTAAAAGGTGAGAAACTGACCCTGTTAACAGTAAATGTTCTGATGTTAAAGTTTATCTTGTAGTTGTTTTAAATCAGTGTTTGTGACTCTCTGTAGAGTATCTGACCCGTTTACCGTCTGACTGAAACCTGCATTTCTTCCTTGTTGTGTTCAGAACCAGAGCAGTTAGTTGTCTTTGGTACTTTTAAATGAATAAATCAGTGTTCCTCAAAGTACAGAGGAAGTTAATGTTGTTTTGCTGAATTCAGTTGAGCTTTATGTTCCTTATGAACCACATATTTGTGTGTTTTTCCGCTTTGTTTCTTATTGTTAGGTTTAGCGGCTAACTTAGCATCCAACTAAGTTAAAGTTCCTATCAGAAGTATGAAGAAGTGGCAGTTTTGAGCTTGATTACTCTGTTGTTATCGGTTGAAAGTCACTGATATCTCATATGAACAACCAGCTAGGTGCTATTTTAAGATGTGTAACGTTACAATGTGAGGAAAAACGACTTATTGACAATTCACAACGCATCATTTGGTGTCAGGTGAGCATCAGCCGACAGGTTAACTAACTAACTAGCTGTAGAGTTGTGTACAGATACAGTTAGTAACGGCTCCACCAGCCAACGGGCTGTGTTACAACATATAGCTGTCTCTGCTGGTTGGATCTCTGTTGAATGTCTTCCAAGATGGCATTATACAATACCCCAGTGCTAACCAGCAACACTTGGAATCAGATCAAACACAGTTTTTTCCCTTAAGTCAAATTAATATGTATAGTGTATGTATAGCTGATAAAGATAAAAGATAAAATATGTCTGAATTTGGGGCAAATATTTTTAAAATTATGCTAAAATATGTAGAATTTATACATTTGATGGAATAATAATGCTGCCATAAAAATATGTGTCATCTATGGTTTGAATATATTCAAATTAGGGCTGTCAATTGATTAAGATATTTAATCACAATTAATTGCAAATTAATTGCACATTTTTTTTTATCTCTAAGTGTTTAATGCTCTTATTAACATGGAAGTGGGAAAATATGCTGCTTTATGCAAATGTATGTTTATATTTATTATTAGCAATCAATTAACAACACAAAACAATGACAAGTATTGTCCAGAAACCCTCACAGGTACTGCATTAAGCATAAAAATATCCCCAAATCATAACAAAATGGCATTATACAATACCCCAGTGCTAACCAACAACACCTGGGATCAGATCAAACAGTGTTTTTTCCCCTAAGTCAGATTAATATGCAGGGATGAGCGTTATATAGTCTGAATAACTAGCTAACAAGTCCTCCTTTAGGTGAGAACTAACTAAAGAGGAAACCCACACTCTGCTGTGAACACAACAGCAGTTCACACTATATAGGAACTGCTTGTGTGTGAGTTAGTGATTGCATGTTTGCATGTTACTCTGCTTATGACAATCACCAAATGTGCAATTCTGTGTTCAATTAAAGGTCCCATATCGTGCTCATTTTCAGGTTCATACTTGTATTTTGTGTTTCTAATAGAACATGTTTACATGCTGTAATGTTAAAAAAAAAACTTTATTTTCCTCATACTGCCTGCCTGAATATACCTGTATTTACCCTCTGTCTGAAATGCTCCGTTTTAGTGCATTTCAACGGAATTGCAATGGAATTGTGTTGCTAGGCAACAGCTTGGGTCCATGTTTACTTCCTTTCAGCTGATGTTATTCACATACACTGCAACAGGAAATAAACTGGGACACATTTAGAATATTTACGTTTAAAATCGTGTAATGGTCTAAATATTGTAGATTTGTGACATCGCAAATGGACAAAAATCCAAACGGCTTGTTTCAAACGCACAATTTCTGAATACGGGCTGTGTGTATTTCTCCGTATATTGAGCATTTTGATAGTTTAACAGTATTTATACAGCACTTAAACCTGCTTTATAATATAAAAGACATGAAAATCTCACTTTTTACAATATGGGACCTTTTAAAGGTCCTACAATGTAAAAGATAGGGTTAGATTGGAGGTGTTGTTACTGTGCATGCATTTTCTAAATAAAATAGTTGTCTACTAAACCAAATACTTGGGATTTCACTCCTCCAGTTGTCCTGTCAGTTTTGTTTTGTTTATAGACTTAATGATTGCCTCAGCAATAGACAAGCCAGTTAGGGATGCACCGATACCGGATCAGATATCGGGCCGATGTATCAAACAGCTGGATTGGATATTGGCGACAATGGGGCCGATCTATTCAATTGAATTATACTATATATTAGGGCTGTGTATTGGCAAGAATCTGGCGATACGATTCGTATCATGATACAGGGGTAATGATTCAATATATTGTGATACTGTAAGCAAGGCAATATATTGCAATTCTTTAAATCTAATTTCAGGAAAACTGTTATAGTATAAAGAACACACCACCATATGCATCAAATTGGAGTAAAATAAGTTTACTTTTTTAATACAATCAGAACAGTGGGATCTGCCTTTGCATTTATCACTGTCCCTGTAACATCGAACATCATAGCACTATGTTGAGAGGACACATACACTGAGAGGATGCATCTCTTTGCAAATTAAATGAAGTATTGACTGAGTTAATCTTTGCATGTTAAATATTATAAAAATCAATACAGTTTTTAGTACTATATACATTATGTTCTGGAATTTTAATTCCTGTTTAGTTTTGACCAATTTGTTGCTGCATTAAAAAGGTTTACACTTGAATAGTAATTCCTGTTAATTCTGAAGATTTTTTTTACCAAGTTGCTGGTGTACGATTTGATAATAAATAACAATTCAAAGTTATGAAAACAATGTTTAAGTTAAGTCTGATGTTGTCTTACACATGAAAGAGTGATCCCAGTCACTCCACACAGTGAGGCATACAGCTTATTACTTAAACACTGGTAGTGGATCGGTACTCGGTATCGGTATCGGGACTAAAAGAAGCTGGATTGGTGCATTCCTAAAGCCAGTACAGAAAAAATAGTGATTTAGCAGATTTAGTGTATTGCTAACTTTCCCATTCCATCAACCACAGAACGTCTTGGTTACTTATTTTCCTTTTTTAAAGATGTTGTCCTGTACTTTGATCGGCTGTATAGTGTATTGCTAACATCGGCACTTTTGCACAGCTCTTACAAGGAAAAACTCTTACTCAGTCCCATTAGGTCAAAATCATAGACTGTATATAAAGAGTCTATGGTCATAATAGGTTCATCATTTTTTAAGTCTGTCTTAAAACAATAGTCAGGTGCCCATATGAAGAATGAAACAGGTTTTGCTTGCTGCAATAATTCCTCCTGCCATTAAGACATTCCCTCTTAATGTGCTTTTAATGGAAGAGAGAGGGGTCAAATCTACAGTCCTACTTCTGTGCAAAAATGTATTCCACAGTTTATCTGAAACAGTCTGAGTAAGTGAGACAAGTGGATATCTTCCAAAGTTAAAGTCTTTTTAGGCATTCTTTTCTTGAAGGTAAGGGTTTTTAAATAATATGAAATATAAAAAATATGCCCAAATCATAACATGGCAAACTGCAGCCCAACAGGCAACAACAGCTGTCAGTGTGTCAGTGTGCTGACTTGACTATGACTTGCCCCAAACTGCATGTGATTATCATAAAGTGGGCATGTCTGTAAAGGGGAGACTCGTGGGTACCCATAGAACCCATTTACATTCACATATCTTGAGGACAGAGGTCAAGGGACCCCTTTGAAAATGGCCATGCCAGTTTTTCCTTGCCAGAATTTAGCATAAGTTCGGAACATTATTTAGCCTCCTTCGCGAGCTAGTATGACATGATTGGTACCAATGGATTCCTTAGGTTTTTTAGTTTCATATGATACCAGTATCTTCACTCTATCTTTAAAACTGAGCCTGTTATAACCTAAGAATTGCAAGTTGCGTTAATGCGTTTAAGAAATTAGTGGGGTTAAATAAAATTTGCATTAACTTTGACAGCCCCAATTTAAACATAATTTAGCTTAATTGAAAATCTGGAACAAGCTGATATAGAATATATGTGAACCTTTAATCTGCCTAAAGGGAACATTTAAATAAACTGTATGTTAAGGGGGTTAAAAAAAAACATGATTTTGGCTTCGTCAAACCATCAAGCAGATGATCTGGGAAGTCTCCAGACTCTCCAGTCCTATTTGTTAGTGTGACCTCTGCATCCTTTTCACTCAGTGAAGCATTTTCACTGGAGGCTCGGGGCTCGGGTAGCTGTTGTTTTCTGAATATTTGAATGTCATGTTGCATTAAGCTCTTACAGGACCTGGGCTCTGCCATCCTTTGCCATGGTGCTGTGCAACGGAGTATTTGTCTTGGCTAGAGTTTACTCCACAAGTGGGACTTTCCTCCTTTCTATGTCTGCTGTTGCCATATATGGACTTTAAGCATATGGCTATCTTGATTCAGGATCGTCTGTGTTTAGACGTGGTTTTAGTTATCTTAGTGTAGATTGAGTCCTCCTTTTGTTATACAGCATACATTGTCCTTTTCTTAGCCTTCCTTGAATTGGAACTACTGTATATTGGATTACCTGCCCAATTATCTACAGTGCAAAACAGTTCAAAAGAAAAACTAAATGTTTATGAACCTTAATCACATTATGTGGTTTCTCAGATGACCCAGTGTTTACATACAGAATCAGGAAGTAGCTGCTGTTTAGTGTTAGTCTCAGTGTTGGCAGTTCAGGGGCTCTGACCTTTTGGTTACGGAACAGTGACTTTAACTACGAATGCTTCAATCTGCATTAGCATGCATTCTAACTGTGTGCAAAATCAATAATATACAGTTGAACTACTTTGGCCAGAGAGCATGTGACATTTCTGCACAGCATTAAGCCATCAGTGACAGCAGGCGCTAAAACACGACGACCTTTTATGCATTTAGTGTCCCAAAGCTGTGTTCTTGGCAAAGTTGGCACCGTGCTCTCCTCGTCCAATGCTTAATGAATGCGGCCACATTGTCACCGCCCGCTGGTGTTAGCACAGCTGATAAGACAATCTTGGGCCATGGTGCTAACATAATGCTAACAGAGTGAGAGAAAGCCAGAGGAGGAGAGAGAGAGAGACCCGTTGGGCTGCTTAGCATGCCAAATTCCTCAGCTGCACAATAGTGCTAGGCTAGCCTGAGCCCCAGCACAGCCAGCCCTCTCCACCACAATGGGAGGGGAAGCTCAGGAGAGGCCGGTGACGCCTGGGGAGGGAAGGAACTCACTCAACCCTGGGGCTGTGATCGGTCAATGAATGGTCGCTTTGAGAAGGCGCTGTGTCATTTTAGGACCACAAGACACTCTTTGCAGCAATGTTTTTCTCATCTTACAGACGTGGGGTACTCTTGGCTCCTTCCTGTTGTAGGCTAACCATAAATAGTTAGGATTATCAAGAATGGAGGATGCTGTTGTTTGGTGTCAACATGTTTTTGAGTTGGAAAAAACAGTTTGATGATGCAAATGAATTGTTAGTTGCTGTCCTTCACAGAAGCACACATATGTGTGTGTTAACTGCGTGCCAATAAGTGGTGTGAGTCAAATGTCACCTCCTAGTTATTAATCTCTTTGCACCATTGTTTGATTAAGTCTTTTTTTTGGTATGTGGTCAGCCCGGCTGCTTGGTTAAACAGTTGCACTGTGTGCACCTTGCAATGTCAAGGTGAACAACACACAGTAGAGGCACACTGATAGAGGAGAGCTTGTTGTGTGTGAGATGATCAATTTAGCCTACATGTCATGACATGAACATGCTGGTAATAAAGCCCGTGATGGTTATGTGACCCAATTGGTGCCCTTGACTTGAAAACAAGCCTAAGTAATTATTGGCTGTGCATATGTGTCAAATGGCAGCAAATCAATAAGCAGTCGAAGCCTGGTTACAGCCACAAGGCGAAGGGAAATCCTTTTCAAAGGGGTCCCTTGACCTCTGACCTCAAGATCAGTGAATGTAAATGGGTTCTATGGGTACCCACGAGTCTCCCCTTTACAGACATGCCCACTTTATGATAATCACATGCAGTTTGGGGCAAGTCATAGTCAAGTCAGCACACTGACACACTGACAGCTGTTGTTGCCTGTTGGGCTGCAGTTTGCCATGTTATGATTTGAGCATATTTTTTATGCTAAATGCAGTACCTGTGAGGGTTTCTGGACAATATTTGTCATTGTTTTGTGTTGTTGATTGATTTCCAATAATAGATATGTACATACATTTACATAAAGCAAGCATATTTGCCCACTCCCGTGCTGATGAGAGTATTAAATACTTGACAAATCTCCCTTTTAAGGTACATTTTGAAGAGACAAAAAATGTGCAATTAATCAAATTAACTATGGACAATCATGCAATTAATCGTGATTAAATATTTGAATCAATTGACAGCCCTAGTTATTATAATTATTATAATATTTCTGGTCTGATTTGCTAGTATAATCTCTATTTTTTTCTAAATGATATACAGGCTGTTTTGAATCCATTTGACCACCTCTTGATTTCATTAATCCAAATGTTTTTTTCCCTCTTTTTTGTTAGGTGTTTAAAGATTTGCTACGCAACCCTTTGAGCCACACTGACTTAAAAACCGTCACACTCATGGCACTTTCCAGTTGACAGAATGGCCCAGATATCAAGTGGTAATGGGTTCAAGGTGGATGTCCCTCAGGCAAAGGGGGTTGTGGGTAAAGAGGAAGCCCTTCGCATGGAGGAAGAGGCTTTAGCAAAATTGCAAAGGGATAAGAGACACACTCTTCCAGCTTCAACATCCTCATCTCCCTCTGCAGCATCCACCTCAAAACCAAAACCATCTAAATCTACCACTACTGCTCCTCGACCTTTACCCTGTACTAATAGACCCGAAAAGGACCTCATTGTCTTCCCAGAGACCAAGAAGCAGGCAGAGCCGGACACGTTCAGGGATATTGATGTGGACAAGCTGACCAATGAGGAACTTGAAAAGCTCCTACTGGATGAAAACTTTGGGGTTAACAGCAAAGTGTCGCGCCCCTCGTCACTACTGGGGTTTAACCTCAGTGCCTCCTACCCTGGAGGCCATTCCTGTAGCTCTCCTTTCCAGAGCGGCCAGTGGACACCTGTTCTGACCACCCCGTCTAACTCCAGTGGGTCCACTCCCACCCATCAGCCAGCCCCAATGTTCCCCTCTGCTCCATTCCCCAAACCAGGCACATTTCAGAATGGCTTCACTCCAACCATGTCGCCATTCATGACCCTGACGGCACAGCAGCCGTCCTTCATGGCCTTCACTCCCATCCAGCCCGCTGCTGCCATGGTCTTCCCACAGCCAACAGTAGACCCAGGGATGGCCAAACTGTTCGACAAGATTGCCAGCACCTCAGAATACTTGAAGAATGGCAAATCGGCCAGCACTGACCTAGATTCCTCTCAAGTGGGCACAGCTTCTCTGGCACCGAACCCGCCGCCTCAGCAGCCAGCAGTGGTGGAACCTTCTAGCATCAGCCGCTTTGATTGGCTGGATCTGGACCCGCTTACAAAGCGTAAAGCTGAGAATGAGGAAGCGCCCCTGGCATCAGGAAGCACTGCGCAGACAGTACCAGGAGTCGCAGGGGATCCTTGGGATGCAGTGCTTGAGACTGAAGGGAGCAGGAGCAGCAGCCCCCCGCAGGAGGTGAAAGCATCACTGTCAGTTCGCACACAGCTCAGGAGAGCATCAACAGGAGCGGCTGTCACTAGGAGCCACTCGCTCAACATCCCAGGGACCTCCTCCCAGCACAAACCAAACAATCAGGTAGGATCGCAGTAAAAAGGAAATGTGTGAAAAATAAAAATCTTTTCTTACCTTTGAGATTTCACAATACACTTTTTGGCGCGTCATAGCAGGAAAATGATTAAGGCCCGGAAAACCTATTTCCTCAATCTGCTTCTTACTATGTGCACTGTTGTCCTACATGAACACGCAACTTTCTGCCAAAGCTTTTGTAATTTTACATCAGAAATGTCTGTCTGTACTCTTGTAACTGGTTTGAAGTGGGCAGTTGGTCAGTTGGAAGAAGGCGAAGTCACATACTTCTGTGCACCACATCAAGATTTAGCAACATTTTAATCAAAATGTAATGAGAGTTTGCTGACGTTGCCAGACGACTGTAAATCAAATCTGAACAAACCACCCCCACACAGTTCTTTGAAGCGTAGCACCCACCCTTCGTTGCGTTACCTGCTAGTCCAGTGCCACCCTGAAAAGTCCACTTACCAACCACAATCTGTCTTTTCACACGATTGACAGCAGTCTGCAGAATAAATCACAAAATAAAACCACCACTCTTACAACACGAGCGAGTGGGTAGTACAGTTTAGTCAGAACAGATGATGGTGGATCATCTCGTTCACCCAAAACACCAATCAAAGTCTTTTCTCGCAACTGCATGTACACTCCTCATCCCTTCACTAGCACAAGCATAAACATCCTCTTTACTTCTACTCCCTGTAATTAAGTATTTGGCTGCAGTTAGCTACCCACTGTTTCACCCCACCATCTCCTCTCAACCACATTTTGTGATTAATTTTGCCACGCAAGCCGTGAGTGATCTAATTTCTTGTGATGAATATTTAGAGTGTTCATTTGGGACAGTGCTGTGGGCAAGTGGCATGGGATATTGTTGCCTCTAAATCATTTTTTCCCCCCTAAAACCAAACAACCATCTGTCATTTGGCTGGCAGGTCTGAGCTGAGACTAGATGAGCATCTGAGTCAGCAGTACAACCATACTGAGGCCTACCAGCTAAACATGAATTTATCTCCATGTGTCTTCCTCTTTATTCAGTATTTGAGAGTCAAATTAACCAGAAGATATAAATCTTCTGCCTGGAAATGAATCGAATAAACAATACTACATGCTTCTTCAGAAGAGCTTTTCAGATACTCTGACAGAAGTGAAAAGTTTAACGTGACGAGGTCTGGCTGTCAATATGTGTTACCGCCCTCTGATGTTGGTAGAAATGTGTTTAGTCACCCTTGAGGCATGCATATCCCTCCCCGTACACGTCCTGGCAGAGTACAAGATACAAAACAATACTGGGTCATTAAGATATTGCTTTACATGGCCACCAGTGATCAAAAACTCCACAGAGTACTTTTAGGTCTGGACAGACTTCTGTTGGACATTGTGTCCGTTTTTTTTTCCAGTTTTCAAGACACCCACTTCCTGCTCATTGTGTGTCATGACCAAACAATCAGTCTCTGTGGTATGTTTCTCACACCAGAGTGATAATTAACCTTAAAGCACTGTACAAGGCCCTTATTTCCCAAATTCCCCCATGGTTCTGGAAATCCAGTGGTATTTGAGCACGATGTCTGGAAAGATTACGGTACAGTAGAGTCAAATTATTTAAAGAAACTTTGTGGAACGGGTCATAAACATGACCGGCCGAGGGCAGTTCCAACGTACCGTTCCAGTAGATCTTTGTGTGGGACTCTGCAGACCTATACTTTACCACTTATCAAAGGCAGTCGGTCCAGTCTGTACACCCAGCTGTGTCTTCCAGGGTTGAGGAATGTCTCTTCCCTTTAAAGGATGAAACTGTGTTTGTTTACTCTTGCCTATGTTATGTCTAGGTTCAAGCTTGTGTTTGCTGGTCAGACAACCGTGTTGTGTAACTTGAGCCTGTTTAGCTCAGCGTTCAACACATTATATCCTTCAACAACACTCTCACTCTTTTTATCTGCATCCATTATGTCTGCAGTCTTTGTGTATGTGAGGTTGAGATGTGCGTTTGCTTGCTCCCCTCGTTCCATCTGCTTGCCTGGCAGTCGGTGGTGCCCATGTTGTTATAAACAGGAACAGCTCCCCTATGCCACACAGCAGCACCAGAATGACCGAAGAAATCGCCCTCATACGTTGCTCTGCCAACTCCCCTATCATTTAGACTTAGGGGAGAGCGATGCTGTATTTTCATAATGTTTGGATACCTGTGGCATGCCGTACTTTGAGCAAATGTGATTAGATCCTATGATAAGGGCAAATAAGAAAATCATTTCTGATTCAAAATAAATCATTTACAGTAGTTTGTGTGGTTTCTAATACGAAGCAGTAGCTTGAAACGTTCAGTTTGCAATACCAGTAGCTTGATAGAGTGCTCCAGGGATGATGTATTTTTGTAGGTCAACCAGGAAGTTAGCATCACCCTGGTTCCCTGGACAAAAAGTCAATGGGATTTTTCCATTGGGTTTTGGATTATTGCTGATAATATTGCATTACATACAGTTTGTTTAGCACAAATGGACACCACTTTTATGATTTTTGAAGTGTGAATGCAATCGCCAGAAGTAAAAAGCTAACGTTAGGCTATAATCGAACTACACCGCGGTCGCATGAGCGCGTGTATACACAACGAGGCTTGACGAGTCGGCGTGATGACGTTTAGTGGTCTCATTTAGCCGGTTTTTAGCAAGCGCCTTTTTTAAGACACATTAAGGCTTCAAAGTTCACGAGTTGGGTATTTATTGATGTATTTTATGTCGTAGAACAAAATGTTAAAATCTCTTAAGCTTGTGTTAACCACAGACCTTATTTCAAGCATCTAACTAGAAAAACAGTTAAAAAAACCCATTGACTTCCAGACGAGGGGACCGGAAGAGTTAAATGCTAACTCATTGCCGGATTTTAGGACTCATTCCTGCAGCACTCTATATAGCAACTATAGCTCCAAAAGAGAAGAATCAGAAGACGGTGACTATGTTTACATACACTTTAATGCAATATGACAATGTTCTGAATTTGATACGGGTCATTTAAACAACATATTCCGTTTGGACATTCTTCCGAATGGAGCATTTTCAAATTAAGACACGTGGGATATGCCGATATTATTCGGGTTTTAGGAGCATTCTTTGGACACCAGCTAGCTGACAGTTTGCAGAGATGCATGCCCAAAAGAAAATCCCACATTTCTGGTTGGAAGGAGAAACACACCTACATTTAATCATTATGAAAGACATGGATATCAACAGGTTTTGGATATGTGCAAATATCGCAACGCCCCGTAGTTGAAGGAATGAAAGAGGGAGGCTGTGTTCGCACGGTTGAACACGTCCACCTCCGGTTACGTTAATCGGAGTATGCACAGCTGCAGGATTGTAGTGTATGAACAGGAACATGGCAGTGAAATTAGACTTTCACTTCAGACCACAGAACAAGTATTTTAAAAAGGGTGCTTTCTGCAGGGACCACACGTATTGAGCACATCAGTTTAACGTGATGACACAGCTTGGTTTAGGGCAGAGCTTTGTTGAGGTTTGGCCTTGCTTTCCAAGAAAGACTAAGATACTGCCGTCCCATGTGAATAGTTTTTGTCTCGCTTCCCTTAAAAGACCAAACCGATGTTTTGCATGGTTTCCTCTTACATATGCATTTGCATTGCTGCAAAAACATTTTTCATAGCGTGCAGTTATGCTGTAGATGGTTGAGTGGTTTTCCTTCCATTTCTCTGGTTTCAATTCATTTCACTATGGAGTGAACTAGATGAGCTTGAAACTTGCTTGAGCATGTATCTGTGAATGCATCACGTTTTATTGTTAAAGCTGCTTTGTCATTGTGTGGTACTATTGTTAAAAATGTAGACTTGTGGTGCATTAACACATCATCCTGTTAAAGAATCCAGAAATATAACATTGTGAGTGAGTTCCCAAAGAGCATCACATTCATGAGATGAGCTGTGTAAGAAAATCAACCCCAGATGGCATACAAAAAGCAATCATGGATATTAGGATAATATAAATCTGACAGGTTGACAGGAAGATTAAAATTGTGCTGTTAGAAGCCAAGTCTTGTTGGACTGTCATTATACTTAATTATTTCAATAGCTGACTGTAGAGTAATTACTTTATAACATCGATTAGTGTCAGTGATGACCGTTAACACCCGCCTTTGTTTTTTTACAACAGATACAAATAACTTTGCTCTAATTGTAAGCTGTAAGCTTGTAAGCTCCCCGACAAAAGACCCAGATCAGAGGCAAATCGGTGTTTGCTCTGGAGACGCGAGACAAGATGCATCTCAGACACATCCTAGATATCTAGCAGGCTGAATATCTGGACCTGTCGGGGAGCTACAGCCAATGAGAGCGCAAGACATGAGTTGAGGGGAAACCTGGGGGAGGGGTCGCCTGTAACAGTTTGGAACTTTACTGTACATGTTGCAGTACTTGAGGCGGTGGGTACGTTATGCAATCGGTGTGAGCCCAACCCCAGTGTAACACCGGTAACACTGACGACTGCGACAAGCCTAATCAGTATCGGTGCATCCCTAGTCTGTTGGAGACCAGACATACTCATCTGGGATTCCTCCCGGTGAAAGATCTTGTAGTGTGTGACTCCCTGTCGCCGGTCAGTCATGTAGTGTGAAAACCACAAGGACTTCAAAACTCCCGATTACAAGACAGCAAGTCATGTAGTGTGAACTTGGCTTCAGAGACACTGGTGTTGAGTTACAGAACAGATCCAAACATCAGACACCTCTTAACCCGTACTTCAAAAGCTTCATGAAATACTCCATGGCCTCGCTGTCCATTCTGAAATACTGCTTTGAGTCATATTGGGGTTGCAAGTGTAAACTGATACGTTTACATTACATCTGCACTAGCAGAACTGGAAAGAAAACATTTTCATTTGAGTCTAGTTGAGGAAACAAACACTGCTTGGTTTCTGGCCGCAACGTTGACAAATGAGGAGAAATTGATTCTGGATACAATTTTGTTCCGAGTTTCATATAATGTCACATGTTAATGAGGTCAGACTTACCGACTTACCATCCATAGCCAAATCTGGCTTAGCATGTGGTCCAGCAGAAGTCTTTGAGGAGTTGTGTGCATTAAAATGAACCAATTTTTTCTATCTACCCAAACTTAACCTGGCATTGCCCTCGGCATGATCGTAATGTTTTTGCCCTGTTGTTTCA
The DNA here is from genome assembly GCF_015220745.1 of Sebastes umbrosus. NCBI lineage: Eukaryota > Metazoa > Chordata > Actinopteri > Perciformes > Sebastidae > Sebastes > Sebastes umbrosus. The sequence goes on from NC_051272.1 coordinate 6,049,425, forward strand.
CTACTAATTATGTGTCCAAAGAAGTTTTTTTTTCAATACCGTTATTTCCAAGATGAGTGTTCGGATGGCAGTAAGTCAGCCTGAAGTTGCCAGGCCTTGTTGTGGTTGGCAGGATTGTAGTGTAAGATGTGGTAGAGTGGGCAGAGGGGTGTAAAATGGAACAACTGAGCTTGAACTTGGAGACTTAGTCAGAACTGGGCTATCTGCTCAGTGGAGTCACACCATCTCTCTCGATGGCTCATTCTGTTTCTCTTCTTTTAGGTTATATCCACACTAATGCGTTTTAACGATCTCCGTCCAGACAAGCGTTTTAGGGCAGTTTCAAAATCAATCTCCGTCCATACTACAACTCCTGAAAACGCATATCACATGACCATTCACGTACACTGGGCATGCACGTCCTGGTGTAAACAGGTAGCAGCAAGGCTGGTTGTTCAGTTGCAGAAAATACTACGAAAGAAGTACAGCAATGGCGAAAAGTAAAACCCGGGACTCTTTGCTTGGACCGACGACGAGGTGGAGCTGTTACTGAAAGTAACACACGAGTGTAAGGCGTTCAGCGCGGCGGAAAACACAACAGATGTCGTTTGTTTTCTTCCGGAAAAGGTTCACGTGATAGGGGCGTGACGAATCAGGGAAGGACACGTCATGGCTGATAAGACCCAATCAAGAAGGGAACGTGGGTGTCTGAGTCATCGTATTTAAAGGTCTCAGTTTCTGCCCGTCCTGACTAAAATGCTACCCTGGAGTTTTAAAACTGAAACTGGGTCAGCAGCGTTTTCAAACGTCTCCGTATTAGGTGCTCGAAAACGCGGAAGTAGTGTGGGCGCAAGGCCTAAACGTAGCAAAAGTTATGCATTTAGTGTGGATGTAGCCTTAGTCTTTGTTGCCTATTTGTCTATCATTCCTTTTGTCTCTTACTTTCTTTCAGTTTCACTCCTTTCTTTCTATTTCTGTATCTACTATCTCTTCCTCCGTCTCTCAATTAGTTTCTTCACCTCTATCACTTCACCGGTGTCTGTCTACCTTTCTTCTGCCCTCCATCAGTCTCCCTCCTTCCATTCACTGGCTGCCCGTGGTGCCTGGCTACTGTTCCCTGCTTTTGCCTTTAGATATAAAGTTGTAGGTTAGCGATAATCAGCAGTCAAACAAATAGCTCTATCTGCAGTTCAGCCGTCACGCTTCACAGCACCAATGCCTGCTCAGACCTGGCTCTTACTGTTTGCAAAGCAACTCTGGAAGTTAATGCGTCATTTACCACACGTTGCCATGTCTGGGTTCATAATACTTATCTTCACAATTGTTTCAAGAAGTGTAGCTCCACTTGATTCAGTGTTACTTGTGTTTTGGTTCGTGCAGTAGATCTTCAAATCCAGAGAAGAAATGGTAAGGATTTTAGTTAGATGTGACTGAATCCAGCCACAAAGTATGTAACTATGCAAAGAGACGGAAAATGTGATGCACATTTTTTTGTTTGACTATCTGGCTAGTACCCGTTTTTCAGTAACATAATACTCTTGATGCACATTATGACTGCGGTTAATGGAGATTATGATTATGTAAGGAGCCAGATAAACCTGTCGACTAGATAAAATTGTGAGTAGTAGTGTTAAAACACACCCTGAAGTATTTCGCTTGCCCTTTCCTTGCAGATTGAGTGAGCATGTCAGAGCCTGTTTGTTCTCGCACTGTTCTTTCAAAATGACCTGCGGGGCTGATTTTTGTCTGAAATGGCCCTTTTTTTATCTGAACATGTTGTTGTGCTTCAAGATCACAGTGTGTATGTGTGAAACTGAAACATACAGTATGCCAGCATGCACCGATGCACAGTCAGATCTGTCCTTCCCACGCAGATTTAAAGACCTCCAGCAGCTCTTTTACATCTCTCACACCTCCATACCATCCCACTCCAGAGTCTGCCCCATTTTCTTTTATGATCATCTAATTACACCTTGAAGCACGAGTATGAGAATTTTGTTCCACCAGACAGATTGCAGGGTTAGAAGATGTTGCAGTGCAGGGACGTGGCACGGATCCCAGTTAACTGTGTGACTCACTGGGCAAACGGCTCCGTGTCTCCTAACCTTTGACCTTGTTTACTGGCAGAAAACAGGAGACGCATTGTGGAAGATGGAGTGAGGAAGCAGGTAGAAACCAGACGCTAATGCACATGATAAAAACGTTGCTAACAAGTGTTTAAGGAATAAGTTGTTTTACGCAATGTTTCACAGATTTGGGAAATTTCCTCCAATCACAAAATGTCCCAAGAACCAGACTTTTTTTTCAGCCAGGGATTTCAGTTGATCACAGGAAGTGCAAGTTTGGTAGCCATCAGTCATTTCCTGATCGAAAGAAGAAGTTGATTTGTGTTTTCTGAGCAGCTGGTTCCTCTGATGTAAACCACGGAGCATCTCACAGACACTAAATCTCAGCGATGAAGCCGTATTCAAACAGAAGTGTTCAGAAAATGTTTTTCACGCACGCGGCCAAAAACATCTTAGCTGAAAGTTATGAGCTGCTGAGTATTCACAACTCATTGAAATCAATCTTCACCTCTTCAGTATGTGCTGGATCAGCATGACGGCATCACTCAGCATTTCCCACATTGTAACATTAAGCCTTGAGCAACTGTAGTGCATCTGGCTTGTACTGTGTTGATACTTGCAGTCATTTGCAGATTGAGTGTCTGATAAATGCCTGAATTTTGACGAGAAAAATATATACAAACTACCGATTTAGGCTACTGTTAAAACATTTTTTGTCAGAAAAAAAATGAAAGATTGAACACTGAAGAAATACAATATTCAGTTAACTAACCACCATATGTTGTTGTACAGCTTCTCGATTTTAAAAACTCGTAGGCTGGTCAGATAGTGACAGTGGCTAGTGAATATTTGAGTGCAGGTTTCATGTGGACAGTCTGGGGTAATGTCCATTAGGCTGGCACAGAGAGGTAAAGGGGTGTCTAATGTCTAGATGTGTAGTGTAACTCAATACTGATGTTGGGCTTGGAATTACCACCAGCCACCAGTCGTGACTGTGGTTGCTGAAGCCTTTCAGTTCTGCCACCGTAGTCAGGCTTCCTGCGTGTCTGTGTCCCATGGGAGACACCACAAAGTTCCCCAAGCTGACCATGTTCTAACTCGTGCGTCTGTTAAACTCCAGGGACAACACAACAGTTTTTTGCTAAAGACCTTTCTGCTATCTTGTTTATCAGCAGCAAGCACACAAGGTCTTTGAGAGACGTAGAGTAGAAACCGGCAGGCCTTGATTCAGATAGTGACAACCTTGATGAACACAAGCTTAACGAATTAGTTAGATTGATAAACAAGAAGTTGGCATCAACATGTCATTGTTTGCTTGCACTATATTTTAAATTAATTCTACTAATTTATTTTAATGGGACCACTAATAATAATAATAAAATATAGAACTGTTGTGAGTACAAAACAAAGTACATAGTAAAATGCTAATCTAGGACTATAAAAATAATGTGAAGTCAACAGAGGCAGAATGCTGCAAAAACATGGTGTTAAACATCCAATACCTTAAAGGTGCCCCGTGGAGTTTTCTTGTAAACAAAGATTCTGTTAAAGGTCAACTTTGCAGATTTTCAACCGGCTTTGTATCGTTGCATTGTGGGTGGTATGTGCAAATGAACGATGTTTGGCTTCCCTCCATGTTGCTGGCGCTTGGAGCTCACCGCTCATTTGCCAGCGAGACCCGGCGGGTGGGCAGGGAGCTCTAAACACGGAGCCACAGCGGCTTGTGTGTATCTTTCAGGTCAAACAAAGTGTTGGAATACATTTCCTTCCACATTAAACGTTATCAAAGATGATTCTTTTTTTTTACATTTTGACACCTGCATCGTTTATATGATGGATGTATGAGGGTGAACTGGATACCACGTTCAAAGGCGGCAAGTTGCTCACTTGGCACATGAAATAGCTCCGTGGGTTTCCTCGCGGTTCTGCATTTTTAAACCCACTGAGCATGCTCAGTAGAGTCCGTCTCCATCCGAGCTGATCTGAGACTTCCTGTTGGCTCCCTGCACACATGAATGGGACAAAATAATTGAATCATACAGCTCTTCTAGACTTACCAAATGTATAGGACCGAATAGATCAAATTCTGCTAATACAAAGCGTCATTTCGGGGAGTTGTGATGATGATTGTGTGCGTGCACTAGGGCTTGGCGATATGGAGAAAACCAAATATCACTATATTTGTGACCATACACCTCGATATCGATATTGCTACGATGTGGATATAATGGCTAAGTAGGTAAATGCAAGCAATAGAACAATCTGGTAAGATCAGAAAGTTACATTACTTTGCTGTAATGCAGCCTTTAAAACCAAGAAAAGACTTATGCAATATTACGATATCCAAAATCTAAGATGATATCTAGTCTCATGTCACGATATCTATATATCGATATATTGCCCAACCCTAATGTGCACCAGAGCAAACAACGGGAACCCGCTCATGACATTGCTCCATACTGCTACTTGTGGGCAAAATCCCACAGGGTACACTGAGTTCTCCCTCTGCGTCTGAAGGCCTAAGTGTTTCTGAACAGCCACACTTGAGGGCAGGACAAAGTGCTCTTACAAGCACTGAAGCATACTGACACCTTTAATCCCCGTTTCCAACGCAACCTGCAGCTGAAGAGCAGATTTCTAAAATGTTGTATATGCATGTAAGAAAAAAAAAATCCTCATTCAGTATGTCTAAAACGTTGTGCAACAGTTCTCTTCAGTCAACCACAAGTTTAAGTTACCCAAGAAAAATAGCATGAATAGTTTTCCGCCTGTGTCATTTAGTAGAAGCAGGAGTCGCATGTTTCATAATTGATTATGTCTCACTCTGGAGCAGAATGTGGCCAGCTAAGTGATGTAGGTCATCCAGGACAAAAACACCTCTTTTCCAGACTTGAATCTTGCCAATATAGACAATGTGTCAGGATGGTTACATCACAGCTCTCAGCAGGTTTGGAAAGTGTGGTAAAATGGACTTTTGATAAGTTCCATGTCTCGTTTGTCTGGAAAAATCCATTAAGGGAATCCATCATGAGAAAGTTGGAAGAATAAAACTGACTTTAGAGCTGAATAGAGTCATCTCTGTATAGTCATCCTCAAACTACTGGTCACATACCACATTTCACTCTGCATGACCAGCCACAATCAGGGTTATAATCTTCCTTTATGTTTGTACAGCGTGTTCCCGGTATTACAGTCAGCACCGTGACACATCACAGTAAAAGTGGAGAAAGGATGAAGGATTAGTCAACGTTTGAATCATATGAAGCCGTTCCCATGACTCCAGGAGATCTTCTTCCGCGTCCAACGAAATCGATAGAGTGAAACAAAGACGGGCCTGTCCCGCTGTGCCGCCTGCTGAGTGTGTTTGTGTGTGTGTGTGTGTGTGTGTGTGTGTGTGTGTGTGTGTGTGTGTGCTGTAGTGTGACCATCAGCTAGAACGGCCTGGTTGGATTATCTGCCCATGTTTGTTTTTGCTGAAGCAATCCTCTCTCCAAACATAAACACCGCTCATGTCTCTTTTTCTCTAATGTTTTCTCTCAGTCTCTCTATCATCCTTACTTTCCCTGTCCCTCTTTGACCCTCTGTTTTGTTTTCTGTCCTTCTCTGTCCGTCCCCGTCTCTCTGTCGCCTCACTCTGTTTATTGATTTCTCTGTTTTGTTTTTGTTCATCTTCAAATCATCTGCGCAAATAGTCATATTGAACCACTAACATTATCGTCTGCAAAACTATTTGAGACGGAACTCGTGTGGGCTGCAGGAACCTGGTCTCCTCTCTCCCTCGCTGGGAGATGCAGGTGGTTTGGTGTCGGAGTCGGCCTCCTTTCCAAGCACCGCATGCTGACTTAGAGATTTCTATCTCCTGGTGTTATGTCAGGTCAGCACTTTGAACAAAACTCTTGGGGCTGCACAGTTATGGTCTAAATGATATCTCGGATTAATCTGCTGGATGTTGTGATCTTGGTAATTAGGTTTGGCGTTCCTTTTTTTCTCATTTTAACATACTATTTGGGGCTTTTTGCCTTCAGTTGACAGGAAACAAGGGAGTGACAGAGAAGGGGGTTTAACGTCTTAACCACTTGGCCACCAGGACACCCAGGGTTGGTTAGTTTATGAAGAGCACGATTGATGGAATGATTACTTAATCAAACTGCAAAATATGAATTGGCATTCATTTTAGTAAGCGATTAATTGTTCAAAAAAATTTGTAAGCAGACAAGCAACATTATTTGATTTTCCAAAGTGAGGAGTTGCTGCTTTTCTTTCTTTAATATAATTGTCATTTGAATATTTTTAGGTTTTGGATTGTTAGTCAGATAAATTGAGAGTCACCTCGGGCTCTGGGAAAGCTGTGATTGGCATTGATATAATACACCAAACAATTAGTCGATTAATCAAGAAAATAATTGACAGAATATTCAACAATGAATATTATTGTTAGCTGCAGCATTAATTTTGTATCACTAACAAAATCCATATGATATTTTTGATGATTCTTAGGGCCTTGTGGTATTTTTAAATTCATTAAATAAAATAATTTGAAGTCCGTCTAAACTGGCTGCGGTGTGATTGCGAAACAAATGAATGTGAGGACAGAAAAGGATCTACAAAATGCACTGGGCCCTTTATGCATTGGATGATCACCAGTGAGAATGTATCTAACCCTCTAAATGTATCGCAAGAGCAACTGATAATCTGAAGCAGTGTGTGTTTTGTTGACCTGACATCACAAGCTGTGGAAAAACAACCTTTAGGAAGTTTTTCTAGTCGTCCCGTTTCATTGTCACTGCACATGAAAATTAAGCTGTACATCCCCCTGAGCTCAAAAAAAACTCTGGGTTCAAAATCTCCCAGAAGCCTTTGAGAGGAGGAATAAACTATCATTATGACATTCCAAACATTTCCTTGACCCCCTTCGCTCCCTTTTTTCTTTCCTGAGTGATGTCAGAGTCCCAGATATCCCAGCCATGACAGAGCACTTTTGCAGACAGCCCAGAGCCCAGAGCCTGGTGCAGGAAGGGGCGGGCCCTTTCACTTCTCATTTCCTGTGCCACAGGAAGCACATTCCTCAGCCGCTGACAGTAAGACAGCAGTAAAAAATAACAGATAACTGCGAGTTCCCGGCAGCAGGCCGGTCTCCAGGAACCTCTTAGAGCGACTCCTATGGGAGTTGTCTCAGGTTATATATGTGTGTGAATGTGTGTGTGTGTGTGTGTGAGAGAGAGAGAGAGAGAGAGACAGGTTTACCACTCTTTCAACTGCGTTCTTAAAATATTTATGAGTAAAAAATAGATTTGAGGAAAATATTTTCCCTGTGTATTGCCACACCTTTTCCGATATATAAGAGAACGCCAGCTTGTTCTCTGGACTGTATAATTGTTATTGTGTGTGCCAGAGAGACTGTTTTATTCTAAATTTATGATTAGAAAACTAAACTTTAATTAAATGTTAAACTAATGCTTTTTCACAATTTAAGAGACAAAGGCCTAAAAGAGCTGGAGACCTCTGTGTGTGTTTCTTTGTGTCAAGCCTTTGACTCTGACGTGTTTATTGACTTTGTAGGATTCATAGCTCTGAGGTGTTTTAATAAAACTGCCCTTGTTGTCCACAGTCAGCCTTTTAAACTGATAAGACTTCATATGTGTTGGACACACTATAAATGACACACAGCCGCTCATTGTCTTTGTGTCCTGCCTGACTCCATCTGGCCTGCTTCTGTTTGACGTATGTAAGCGACGCGTGTTACTCATATGTATTCTTCTAGCTCCCTGACTCTTTGTGTGTGTCTGACTCTTTTGCTCCCGTAGGACAAGGGAAAAGGAAAAGGTCTGGTGAAGAATGCCGCCCTGGAAGAACCGGACGCTCAAAACCTGGAGGTTGTCGCCTTCTGTGAAGACGTAGCAACGTAAGATCCTTCCTGTTGGCATGAATAAATAAACCCCTCCTTTGACACTTCTTGACCTTCTTTGCTTTGTTTGAGTGCTTTGTAACATTAATTGATATTAATAATGACATTTTATAGATGCACAAACTCAGTTTTACACCTGCCAACCTGTGCCACCTATAGGACAGGAAAGTAATAAGTTAATAAGTTTAGATCAGGCCTAATCAACAGGCGACAAGCGGGCCAACTCCGTCCGCTGATCAAGTCAGACCTGCCCGCTGATCGGTTCTCTTAACAATTACAAATAAATAAAATGTAAAATGTGAAGAAGAAAAATCACGTGAGTAAATTTTACCACAATAAATCCTTAATTTTCTCACGCAGTGAAAAACAAATTCATAACCGATAACGCTACAGCGCGAAAAAAGATGACACTGATCGCGCACGGACAGACAGAGCAGCACAGCGCAACAACAAGTTATTCAGACCATCAGGAGGAAAGTGAGAAATATATGCAACTCTATTATACTGTAAGTTATTCCCATGCATGCTGCTCAGAGTAATCTCAGTCTGCGTGCGCATGCAGGGCAGGAGTGAGAGTAAATTAATAGGTTATGGGGATGCTCTGTGTCTCTGTTACTCTGAAACTTTCTGTAGATATACGGTACTATTCTTCAATCAATCAATCAACATTTATTTGTATAGCCCTTTACAATAACCGAAAGGTACCCAAAGTGCTTCACATTAACATGAAAAAATAACCGGAATAAAAAACATAACATATCTTAAAATCATAAAAAGGTACATAAAAAGCACAGGGAAAATGTCACAGCGCTACTAGGTATTAAAAGCCAATCTAAATAAAACAGTCTTGAGCTTAAATTTAAAAAGTACTAGGTCAGTGACAGTGCGTATTCTTGATGGATTCTTGGATTTTCATAGCACCCTCAATCTAACTGAGCTAGACTAGTGCAGGTGGCTGTTTCCTGACTCGATCCAAGAGGCTAGGTGGTGGAGAAATACAGGACAATTATTTTAAATACATTTTTTTTCTGGAGGAGGACAAGGACATGTTCTTGTTTGTTTGGCTTCGGCAGTGAGTCTAGTTTAGGTTTTACATCGTACAACACTCTTCATTCATCACCCTCATCCATCTGATAACACTGATTAACACCAATCATAACTATTTGGGGTTATGTATGTTAAGTAATAAACCTGAACACCTTTCAGATAACCATGTATCTCTCGTTTTTTTTGTCATAAACCCAAATATTGTACAAATTAGAATTTTGATCTGATGATGATTGATCTGATTCATCCTCTGGGGACGCTGAATGTCAGTACAAAATGTCACGGCGAATCCATTAAATAGTTGTTGAGATATTTTAAGTCTGAACCAAAGTGGTGGACCGACAGACCAACGTTGACGTCCCCAGAGGCATGATGCTACCATGACTAAAAATACTATTTTTTTCCTTGTTTGTATAAATGCATGCTCACATACACATTTTCCTGCATATATACACATAATTGCATGTTTTGCAGCTCCGTTCGTTTCCTGAGCCCGTACAGAGTCTCTGACTCCAGTAGTTAAGTTTGGGTGGAGTGATGATGAAGCTGCGCTCAGGGAATCCACTTCCATTACGATAACGGAGTCAACGCCCGCCGTCGTTCTGCTCGTCGGTCAACTCTCGCTCTACATAGTCAATTACAAGTAACTTAACCTCTCATAATGAAGAAAATGGAATAATTAGAATAATTCCATCGCGTTTTCGTCATTTTTTACCCTCCCAACTACCCAAGCCAACAGTATCACAGAGACGGCATTAGAGGCAGAGTGATGTGGAGGCTACATCGAGTAGAAATGGTAAATTTCAATTGATTTTATATATCAGTTTTATATATAAATACTATTTTCATTCACATTTGCTTTTCCTCCTCTCCTTTTCCCCTCCATCCAGTTTCCTGTTATACTGCCCAGAATGCATCCAATATGCTCATCCAAGCAATCTGATCCATATGGCAGGCTGGCTCTGGCTGCCCCTGACGGGTTTTCTCTGGCCAAGTAGGCCAAAACACTGAAAAAAAGCGTTGACTCTTCTCTGTTGTGTTTTTTTTTTCTACCAGTATGCGCTCCAAATTCCCTCATGGCGACATGTTCACCAACCCCGGCTTCGTCCTGAGCCCCGTCATTACCCAGAGAGACAGCGGAGGGGACAATAGCTGCTCTGTGAAGGTCTCTATTGAAATCTCAGAGTCTCAGCAGCCCGTAACCTTCACCTGTGACGGTAAGCATGCAGTGAATAAAAGTGTCTATCATGTGAGCCATCTTTGAAACAGTTCAGCAGAATAAACAAGAAGCTTATGGCAGATTTTACACTTTTTTTTTTTTCTAGAATAGACATACAGTTAATTGCAAGAATGGCCCAGTGTTAAGAAATACAGCTGATACATCATCACATTGAAGTCAGCCAAAGCCGAAACCTTGTGCCCCCTTTGCCTTTAAGAGCGAGCAGCTCAGATTGCAGATATGAGAGCTCTGAAGGAGGAAACGACATGCACAGCTGCCAAACTCTTTACCCCCTCCCCACCTCATTTTTTTCTTCTTTTTCTTTTCATTTTTTTTCTATCGTGGGAAGTACACTACGTTCCTTTTCCGCACAAATAAAGGTTTGTCCCCTCACCATGGCGTACCCACGTTGAGCAAAAGGGCAGGGGACTTGTTTTTTTTGGGGGTTTTTTCAAGCGCCAACTAAGATCTTTGGTTTCCTTGCCTGGGTGTTTTGGGAGCTGTTATTGGCTAACCCCTCGTTATACTCACACACAACTACAACCACTGTGATTGACATGTCTTTTGGGATTTGAAGCCAAGCACACTGGAGGCTGTCAGCCAGTCCTATGGGCTTTTCTGTTAGGCATATTATCCCAACTGTGTGACCAAGTTCACCGCTGTCTATGTGGGTCCCTGAGGATCAGCATTAAGGCCCAGACACACCAAACCGACATTAGAGAGCTAGCGGCGACAAAGGCCGCCTGTTGCGTCGCCTCACGTCGCCTGGGTCTTGGCCAAAAAGTTGCACTGGGACACACCACAAACACTACAGCCAACGGCCGACTACCTCGTACGTTCTGCGCCTCCGTGAGATGAAATAACTCTCCCTACTGCTCTTTACCAGCAGGTAGCGGTGGTCTGTATTCCTCATTCAAAAACGGAAACCAGAAGACCGAGGACTGCGGATATACAAGCCATTGTTATGATACATACGAGAAACAAATCAGCGTTTGCCGACAATTTTAACACCACTCTCACTCACCACTTAGCTTCATTGCAGATGGACAGTTTCTAGGCCGACAGACGCTCACTGATAGCCCCAAACTGACCGACGGCCAACTGGCAGCTTGGTGTGTCCGCGCCTTTAGGCCACAAAGTGTGTGTGTGTGTGTGTGTGTGTGTGTGTGTGTGTGTGTGTGTTTTTGTTTGTGTGTTGACGTAAGTCCAAGTTTATTGTCTGTATCTATCTAACAACCCCACTGACAATGTTTCCTTGTGTGACAGCCAACCCATATATTTAAACGTAGTCAAGCCCTAAGCACTCTCTAGTGTGCCTACTGTATGTAACAGACTGTCCCACTGACCCATTCACCTCTCTGTATAGCCCAGTTCAACAGCAACAACCTATAGGAAGTGTATTTACTGCTTTCCTCATCCTAATTGAACTTTCCTAGTTTTCCTAGTCTTCCTGCTTCTGCTGAGTTCACCTCCAGTAATCCCGCTGCCCCGGGGGTCACTTCCTAGATGCGTTTCCTTCTTTCCTAGTATGATGTCTAGTTGGTTGTTTCCTGTTTGACTTCCTATGTTGTCAGCAGCGTGTTGTTGACCCACATTGTTGGTGTTTGGATTGCTCTGGTTGGTCATTGCTGGAATCTGCTCTCTGGAAACAAAAGGCCTCAGTTCTACTCAAAGCTTTGATAGAAGGATAGAGAGAGAGAGAGATAGAGGACAGGAAGGGTACATTCTTCATTTCTTTCTGTCTGTCTCTCTCGCTTGTTCTCTTGCCTTATTTCTGTTGCTTCTTTCCATTTTACTTTTGCTGTCAAACACTTCCCATCGCCTGTTTCTCTTTTTTTTTTCTCAATTTGTCTCCCCTCCCGTCTCTTGCATTACAACATTCTCCTCCACCCTTGTTTCCTTGCTGCATCTCCTCGTCCCTCTTTCTCTCCTCTCACTCTTCATTTTGCACTGTTGTCCTAAGTCTCTTGATCCTGTCATCACTTCAGAGACTATACAGATTAACATGAGATACAAGACATTTATCACTTTCCTCTCTTTCCTTGTCAGTTTTTCTCTCTTGCCTCTCTCTGCTGTCATCTTCTGTCTTTTTTTTTCTCGCCATTTCTCCCACACACTTTCTCTCCTCCCTCTATCTTCTCATAAGCTTACCATCTCACTCTTCTGTTTCTTTCTAACTTTAATCTGCTATGGATATCTGATGCTAAATTGTGCAACGTTTACTCAATATTGCAAAACGTTATTCTATTTACTTGTGGGTGATTATCTTGTGTAATTATGTGAAAAGTTAAAAAAGCTGTTGAGTAAAGAATGATGTAGTTTAACAAGATTGGTTTAATGACTAGTTGAAATACATTGCCCAACAGTTCAAAAAGGAGATTAGGTTCAAACATCTGTTGTTACTGCTGGTGTCATTCTGTAGTTGCATCTTTGCCTTTAATCTTTATGATTATCTGTATCGTTTAAGACAGGGTTTAGACACGATTCTTCCAGGGCCTGGCTGTGAACTACTTGGATTCTGGGGATTCCTAACATACTGTGGCTGTAGAGGGGAGATGGAAGGAGTGAGAGAGGGGAAAAAGACAGAAATGCATAAAAAGAAGTACAAAAAAAGAGAGAGAATGCAGAGAGGAGGAGGAGGAGGAAGGGAGAGTAGAGAAATGCAGAGGGAGAAAAAGTGGTAAAGGTGCAGAGAAAAATTAAAACGAGATAGATTAAGACATTGTAAAATTGATGACAGAGGAAAGAAATGCTGGGTGTTGTTTGGCTCGGGTTACCGTCTGCGGCTTAGAGGATATCGGAGAGGAGGGAACACCATCATGTTCCTCATTTCAGACGTAAAGGAAAGAACTTCACTTTTTTTTTTCTTTCATTGGTGAAGTAACGTGACAAAATACAATATACATTGACATGTACATAGAAGACAGACATAATGGACAGACATACAGGCGATAACAGAGCAGTTATGATGATGTATGTGATGATATAAGAGTCTGGGAGTAGAGATTAGATCGGATCATGCAGGGTATGTGTGGGTATGTGTTGGGATGTTTGCATGAGAGGCAGTGATATGGATCCGTGTTTAGGGATACTGGACACGTTGGTATGTGGGGTAAGGAGTAAGTTGTGTGGCGGAGAGAAAGAAGACAAAGTAGTGATGTTATAGTCATAATAAATATATGATGTCACTGACAAGAACTTCACTGACTAATTGTTTTAGTTTTAGCTAGGTGTACCTAATAAACTGGCAACTGAGTCTAAATTAAAGTGAAGATTTTCAAAAGTTACAACAGCCAATCTACCGTGATACAACTTAAAGGAATGATGCATCTTGTTACAGTTTGTTTCAAGATGTTCTTATGTTATTATGTCAAGGACAACATGCTGAGTTCATGTGACGTGCCGCGACATGCTGGAGATTTCAGCTGTAGGTGAGAGTTCAGCAGTAAAAAGATAAGTTCTTTACATCATGGAGTCTCTGAAGCTATTACACTACGCCTTAATCATGACTTTGTATGCATTTCAGCCTTAAACTCTTACACTTTCTACTACACCGTTCTACTTTAACATTGTACTTTTGCTTCTAATTATTGTTTTCCTTTTGCCTCTTTGTCTCTTTTTGTCTCTGAATCTGTCTGACAGTTGGACTTGTTACAGAAGCTGTTTGCTCTGAGTCATGCAGGAATTAGATCATTCCTCTTTTACATCTGAAACATGTTGGTCCTGTGGATTTAACAAGAGCTTTATTCTGCTATGTCGCCAGCACCTCCCATTGTGGATCCTACACGACACTGACTGGACCTGAAATGTGCTCCATAAGTTACTTATTACACTAGTTATTGTGGTATATTTATTTAACATCCCACTTTACTCCCTAGTCCTTAGACATGGCATCCTCTCATGAGTGTGTGTTTGTGTCAAATTGCCCATCAATATTTTTGCGTGTGCCTATATGTGACCCCGCCAACACCGTTCCCCAACCATGTGTGAAATGGTAAACGGCATGCGACGGAGGAATTTTTCTCCTCTTTTTTAAGTGGTGCCTTCAAAAATGCCCTGCTGGGAATTCCCTCACCACCTCAGAGCGCTCACAAAATGAGGCGTAGCCTGTCTTAATTGCTTTGCTACAAAACACTGCAGCACATGTATAACCCCGGCGACCACGGCCGCGGCCGAACAGGCATACAGGACAGTGAGGCCAAAGCTACTGGTGTAAAGCGGTAAGAAAAGACGCACCATTCCTCTGAAGGGTGGAGATCTGTTATTGCCGTAGCCAGGGGTGGTCTCCCTCCCTGTGTGTCTGTTAAGTAACCTGAGTGTGTGTGTGTGTGCTTAGTCCAAAGCTGAGATGTGTCTGTGTATAAAGAGTCTGTCTTTGTATCTGTCTGTCAGTGTTTATGTATATCGCCAAGGTTAAGAGTGTGCTAAAACCTCCTTAGAGGAAGCTAAACATCAGAATAATCTTCCGTGTATCAGGTTACGCTCTCCACCCAGTCTTCCCCTTGCCAGACACATCAGATATCAGAGCATACACAAACAACTAGAGCTGACCCCAAATCCCCCCCATTTCATATCGTTCCACAACACAGCGCCGTAATTCCTTTGATTCGAGAACAGGTTTCGCCGGTCAAAACATGGCAGGAAGGTTTGCGGTTAGAGAGGAATTCTGATAGATGTGAAATCCAGAGTTCAGTTCCCACAGCAGCAAACAGATTTCTGCTCTGAATAAGTCTCACTCTTAAATTGTATGATATTGTAGTTTGACATGATCGGCACTTGTAAACCGCAACACACATCAGACGTCGCAATGGTTTTAAGACAAAAAATAATTTAATTTTGATTTTCGTAAATAACTGTATTTATTATAATATAAATAAACATTTGGTCCCTGATAATGTTGGCTTAAAAATGTTTAGTAATTTTCACTACAATGAGAGTTACAGGGGTGAAAAGTGTATTACTTTATTTATTTGTAAATTTGTTGTTTCAATGCAGAAATGGGGAAGGGCGCCCACCAGCATTTTTTATTTATTTTATTTTATTTTATTTTATTTTATTTTATTTTATTTATTTATTTATTTATTTATTAAGAGGGCGACCAGTGCCCCCAAGAAGATGGCGCCCTATGCGACCCCCTATATGGCCTATGCCCTAAGTCGGCCCTGGATCCCACTGATAAAATGTGTGCCTGTGTGGGATACGTTGTTTGGGGTGCTCCAAATTCCTCAGTTCCTACTTGAAACATCACAAAGCCACTTTTTGTTGATACCTTGTATTGTGTTCCAACTTTAGTTTCCTGTAATTGACATATAATCTTGTTTTTTTAAAAGCATTTTACCTCATTCTCATAACGGCTTCTCTCTTTTTTTGCTCTCCTCCATCATTTCCTCTCCTTCCGTCTCTTTATTCTCTCTTTTCACCAACCACTGCTCCCTCCCTTCTCCTCTGGCTTTTCCTTTCCACTGCCCCTCCCTCACATCGATCCCATGTGGTTCTCTTCTCCTCCATCAATATCCACGATCACCCCTCCGTCCGTCCCTCCCTCTCCATCCGTCCCTCCCTCTCCATCCTCTCCGCCCTCCTCAGTGAGTTCTCCAGTGGAGTTGTTGATCAGTCAGACTCTCTGCTGGGTCCACGATGACCTGGACCAGGTCGACTTCTCCAGCTACCTGCTCAAAGTCTGCGGCCAGGAGGAGGTGCTGCAGAAGTGAGTACATACACAAACAGAAAAAGTTGCTGAAAAACAAAACTTTTCCCAGGCTGACTTGGCAGTTTTGTTAATTATGCACAGGGTTTTGAATAGGTTTCATTTGTTTCATTATGCCCTCAACTCCTCTCTCTTCTCTCTCTCTATCACTCTTCTCTCTCTCTATCACTCTTCTCTTGGCATCCTCTCAAAATCTTGTACAAAGGAGACTGGCGGATGTTTCTATATCTCGCCCCGCGCCCTCCTCCACCATAGAAATTCTCTTCTCCCTCTAATCTGGGATGCATGGGAATGGTTACTCCCATACCAGGACTTAAAGGCCCAGTACACCCAAATGTTCAAAGTTGCATAATGAATCTGTCGTGACTGTAACTGCTGAACAGAGGAATGTGCTGTGTGATCATATACTGTAACTGATCTTTACAACCGAAATACACATAAATCATTGTTAGCATATGTTTTTTTGTCAATTATTATGGTAACCCTGAAGACAGTTTGAGATCTCTGTTGCTTTTTGATTATTTTGTTTTTGCTCTCTGCTACTTTCAAACCTTCCACATACACTGAGAGCCATTCTATGAAAACCTGTAAATCCTGATTATTTTGGATGCTTTGCAATCAATAATTACATAATTTCTGCTTCACCTGTAATCATAGTAGACGGCCCTTTCGGTATTAGGCCTGAAGCTATGTATCATCTGCCAAATCCCACATGTAGGTAATTTAGTGAGAGTCTGCAGCCACACCGGTGATAACTTGTTAAAACAGTAATGCCTTGTATAAAGGCTTTTGTCTGCTAGCTTCTCTCTGACTGTGATCAGAGGTTCTTGACTGGCTGCGTTTAAAGCTAACTTTGACTCTACACAAAACATCTAAACTTGAGCAATCCTGGACAGACAGTCTCTCCAAAGAATAACATTCTTACCTTCTTTTTATCATCGTGGCTGTTAAGAAATATTCTTGGCAGGAATACATGTCAGGGCTGCGTCCGAAATCACATACAATACATTACATACCCAATATGTGTACTATGGTTCAACATACTTTTGTGTGAATAATCACTGGTCATGTATCTTTTTCGGACGGAGGAAGGCAGTCCCGGGCCGGCACTCCAAAATATTAAAACAAGTGGCAATCAAGGAAGGAAATGTATTAAAATGCCTTTTATTATTGCGGCTAAATCATTAAAAAAGCCAACATGTTTCGACCACTGTAGATCTTCGTCGGGGCTTAAAACAAACCGGATGTGGCCTCACTTATATATGGTATCGACAACCAATGGGAGGCAATCACATGATCATCATAATACATACCGTAAGGCAAAAAACGTGTCTGGTGCTCTTGGAAAACGTGGAAAAAGAAACCCGTAACCATGGTAACCCGTACCAACCTAATGTGACCAAATGATTATTCTTGAGAATCATAAAGTCTGAACTAATTTAAAGAATATATTACGCCTACATTACACATTACCATCACACCTATAGCAAAGTGAAATTGTATACTTACACTTAAATTGAAACGTTAGTGACGTAGATGTGCCCAAAAGCCAATTCAGGACACTGGTTATGGGTATTATCTCTGCATTACACCATATAGAAAACGTTTGATTCTGATTGGGTGTTGGGTTTCCATTATTTTTCAAATAACCACATGGCTCTAACAAGTGAACTCAACACCTCAGTGACAAAAAATAACAAACCAAATAATACTAACACAAAGTAAATATTGTGTTTCCCCCCAAAATTATAGACTAAACAAATATTATTTTACATTTCTGGGAAGTGTCCGTGGTATAAGAGGGATAATCCACTCTGACTTCAGTTATGAACAATAACTCCATTGAAGGAGTTATTACTCTGTGCGTGTATTTTATTTTATTTTTTCAATAACTGTTCATTATTATCCTTGACATATGTTATGATTTTCTAAATCTTGCCTCTCTGTTGTCCCGTGCCACAGTAAACACAGCTTAGGCAGCCATGAGTACGTCCAGAACTGCAGGAAGTGGGAGAATGAGATCACATTACAACTACTCTCTCGTTCCACCATGAGACGAGACTTGGCACGCAGCGTAAGTCACTTCATCAAACTAACACATGAGCTCCTGTGAACTTTATAGTAGAATTTTACTGAACTGTGACATAATGCATTTCATGTTATGCCACTAAGAGTCATTTACAACTTCAGTCCCACTACTGGAGACCTACAACATATAATATATTAATTTGGTGAAATGACGATATCAATGATTTATGATGATAATGTATCACTGATATTTAGGCTCCTGCTTACCTGTCATCTTATGTGCTTGGTTGGTAAATCTTGACTTCTTTTGTTTAGGCGGAAGATGACAACTCTGTGGTAGATTTAGAGAAGCACCTGGGCCAAGTGGACAGGCCATTCAAGGAGAATGTCACCAGGTATGAGGGTCCTACGCTGGTCGGGAAAATGTCAGGAAGAACATGTAGTTATCAATTTTGTTTTCTTGTCAAGAAATTATGTTATGCAGAAACATAATAGACTCAGTTTTCTTTTAGTTGCATCTCTTGTCTGGTCTTCAAAATGGTAGTTTGAGTTAAATGTGTAGTTTTAGTTTAGTTTGCTGGATTGATGCATAATTAATTAATAAGGAGGACTCTGGAAGTTGTCTTTGTAGTTATATTATAATCTGTTAGGGCTGGGCGATATGGCCAAAATCTTCTATCACGATATACAGTAGGTCATTTCATATCTTTATAACGATATATGTGACGATATAACGTGTTTTCTGGTAATTCAATAAATAAATAGTCTATATGAAATAACCACATGGTTAAACCTATTTTTGTATACTCCTGTGTGAATTAAAGTACTACTGAGTATTTTCTCATTTTAAGAACTTGAGTGTAAAATGAACATAACAGTTTTAAGTGAAATATTGCGATAGAAACCTTATAGAAAAATATATACAATAGACATTTTCACATTGTTTTGACGATACATATCGTCATATTGCCCAGCCCTATAATCTGTCTTATACTCTCTCTGTGTGCTGCCTCTAAATTACATGCACAACTGTCATTTCTATTACCCTAAAACATTTTAAAGACCTAATGGCGGTCTGGAGTTACTTTCATTTAACTAAAGTAAACTTTCTACATTCTGTCCTGATCCGATTAGCACTAACAATAAGTGAAACACAGTCTAAGTGCTTCTGTCATTTCTCATTCCTCACTCATCTCTCTTTTCTGTGTGTCTTGTTGCAGACAAGGCCTGGCTGATTATTTAGAAGGCTATCACAATCAAGTCAACATCTGCCTACAAAATGAGGTACATGTCGTTCCTTTGCAGGTCTTCAAAGTTAAGTAGGTCTTTAGTTTGGATAGTTTGCCTCTCCCTTTGTTTACTGTTATGCTAATGACAACATTAACTTATATGTGTAGACCAGCTAGTTATGTATCCACAGGATCTATCTGCACCGTACTGTGTAGAAAGGTATTGATTTTCAAAATTTAATTTTGTGTAGTTGCCCTTTATATTGAGACTCATTTAGACTCTGGTCCCACCTCTGATGCTACACCTTAATACAACACTCTTTCACTGAATAGTTTCATTGGAAAGTCTCCAGACGTTTGGCCTCATGGAGTAACATTCTCTTAAATGTATCTTATAGTTTCTTTAGAGAAGTCAACTACTAATGTTCTTAACCATCCAGATCTTCTCTTACCCAGCTGTGCTGAATGATGAATCCCTCTTGATCATAAATTGGAGGCGTGTGACTGATTGTTTTTTTTATTGTTAGCATTGGGAACCCCCCCTAACCACTATATACAGTAAGGGCAGGTGTTGTGCCATGTGAAAATACTCTGGCACATGCCCAAGAATTGGAGAGATGCCACCAAAAAAAAAAAAGGCTGTAAGAAAAAGAACTTCTGCAGTAATGAAATTGAGGTTCTGTTAAATAAACTTAAACAAAGTAAACGTGATTTTCCAGAGCGTCCGTACTGGTGTTACAGGTCAATCAAAAAGCATCTAAGAGCAGCGTGTAAGCCATTCAGAAGCTGAACGCACACAGTATCACCCATGGCTTTTTATGATCTTCATTTAATAGTATTTCTTTAGCCCACAAATCTAATAATCCAATCATTGTAATTACTCTAAATATGTGTATAATAATCTAAATTTGATTATATGATATTCATGCGGTTTTTCATGTTCCTCAAATCTAAAACTTGTGTTTCCTTGCGTTGGACAATTTGTGGACTGTAAACAATGTTTTTTTTCTTATCTTGGTAAGAGTGCTCTCAAAAAATAAGAAAACATTGGTGAATCCCAGAAATCAGATGATAAAAAACAAAAATAAGAGGAAATGTGTTCTTGTATCGTTTCCTGCTTGAGGCCCATTGTTTTCAAACCTTGTTGTCTCCATTCAAATACGTCACACACGTGAATGTTAATATACTAGGACATTCCTGGAAGGCAGGCTTTCTAGAAACGGCACATCTGGTTTTCGGCCAGTGTGGGTTTTTGTGGAGTAATTGAATGCAGGCTGCACCGTAGCTAAACTACGCCCCGCCCTCAACCCCAACTTAAACCTGATAATGGCATCAAGATTTATTTGAATGTGCCGTGACAGAAATCATAGCATGTACAGCAATTAATGTACTTGTAGCATGCAGACGTGTGTGTTGTTTTGAGCATTGTTTGTTACACACACACACACACACAGTAGGCTGGTTCCAGTTTACTGTTTAGTTGAGAGTCTGTTTGATGAATTGGTGGTGGTGGAGACCTCCTGCTGTGTTGTACTTGTGTTAAACAATGGGGGATTTTACTGTTTAAAGACAAGCTGAAAACAAAAGTTACACATCAGGAGGATATTCCTTTCACAACAGGCCCGTTTGAGAATGTGAAGAGTGATGCAGTTATAACACACATGCTATACCAACCTGCTCTGTATCTCTGTGTTCAGAGTACCCAGTATAAGACGGTGGACCGGGTGGTGCAGACTATGAAGAACCTATGCTGCGCTCTAGATGAGGTGGAGACCCAAGCCATTACAGAGGCCATCAAAAGGCTGCGACACTCCATCAATTTACCCAGGACGCGCTCACCCAAGGTGGGCTCTTGACACATACTGCATCATGCTTCACACATTCATACATAGCATTGTTTAGATGTAATGATCTCTTTCTAAAACCAACATGTTTTGCTTTGTAGTTGGGGTCCACATCGCCGGGTCAATCATCAAATGGTAAGTTCTGTACACACACAGTCACTCTCAACCTCCACTCATTCAACTAAACTGTGTGTGTTGCCCATCATGGACAGCTTATTAATTGAGTACCTGTGAGTGGCAGCATGTATTTATGGTAAATGGATTTGCATTTATATAGCGCTTTTCTAGTGTTTCTCACCCCTTATAACTTCTAATAACTGTGTTTTGACTCTGACAGGTCACAGCAGTCCCGTGGAGGAGGGCATGGCCTTACTGACGCAGGCTGTCTACGACCTGGCCAAGCTCTACCTGCGCTCCTTCTGCCCCCCATCCGCCTCCTTCAACTCAACTCCGCTGCCCCAGGGTGCAGACGGAGACGGCGTCGAGGGGAGGAGCAGCAAAGAAGCTTCTGGCACCACCGACCACCTTCAGTTCACTCTGTTCGCCTTGCACGGCATCCCGGGCAACTGGGTCAGCAGGTAAACGGTCACACGATGAAAATCCTCTGGTCTCTACACTTACACTTAACACTCAGGGTATACGACCACATGAAGCACGTAGTTGGATGTATTTTGCAGCAAAACGTTTGATTTTCCCACAAGTCTTTTCAAGACTTTCTATGAAATTATAAATTTTAATAGATGAAGTACTCTATCCTCTTTACTGTAGGATAATTAACGCCTTTATTCATGCATTTGTTCTTGCATGATCGCCCACTTGTTCTGTATTATTAGTGCCACCCACACTTAACTTAATTGTTCTTCTGCAAGATAGGGTCATAGATGAAGACGAAGGCAGTGCAGAATTCTAATCAGCTTGTTTGCCAAGTGCATACAATTAGTGCAACAGCAGCTTAAATTCAAAAGAAACAATATGATGGTCAAAAAACATGGTTTTGTCTCTAGACTAAGGTTGTATGATGACAGTTTATTGTAAAGCAGCGAGGACCAAGGAGAGTGTTTTTGTGACAACGGTACAACACAGTAAGGCGGGCTGCGCTGTCACAGCACATACTCTTGTTTTTTTCTACTAAACAAACGGCTCCGGTGTTGCTCCCCTCGTCTTCATTTTCCATGCCAGTGTCCAGTTTCACCCTATCTCCTGCGTGTGTCTGGGCCACAGAGCTGACACAAATTTTCCATTCCCAGCTCTGTCACGCATCAGTGACCAGGATCACTACATTTCTGACAAGCCCTTCCACGGTTGCATCGGTTTGTAACGTCTAAAACGGATAAGAAAGGATTTTGATTCTCTTATTGTAGGAAAAAAAGATAGAGAGTTGAAAGACTTTGAACTTTCAGAGGAAGTCTGGGTAATAGGGGACGATCCAGTGCCACCGACGCTACTGTCATCATGAAGAATAGTCCTCAGATATAGATTTACAAGACGCCAACCAAGATTATGGTCAAAAGATTAAAGTGGACATGAATCAGTCAACCAAGTTAAGATGTTTTTTACTAAATGGATTTCCACTCTAATGAACAATTATATAACAAACATGACAAATGTCAGCATTTAAAAGAAAAAAAAAGCTTTGTTTCATCTTTCGCAGTTTATGAAACGGGCTGTTTCATCCTTGGTGTTAACGTTGTAAAAAACATCTTTTCACCGAGGAACAATACAATAGTGTCCCCACCTTTTGTTTTCTTCTGTCCCGTGTCTCCTCAGTCTCCGTCTTTCATGGTCTCTACAGTTCTATCTGTGTAACTCAGCCGAGCCAACCAACCTGGTGACGCTACAGGCTTGAGTACTGCAACATGGCGGCGCTCTCCTCTCGCCACGAAAGCTGCACGAAAGATGAAACAAAGCTTCCTTTTTTTTTTCTTTTAAATGCTGACATCTGTCATGTTTGTTATATAATTGTTCATCAGAGTTGAAATCCCTTTAGTAAACTAGCTTAACTTGGTTGACTGATTCACTTCAAGGTCGGATTAAAAGTGCAGCAGCTTGAAATAAAGAATTTAAAGGAACTGTAACCCTGACTGTAAGATGGAGGCTGCAGTCCCGTCCTTGCATGGTAATTTTCTGGTCGGCCAGCGAGGCCTTCATAAAGAAAGGAACTGCTTAATAACAGGCCTATTTTACGCCAGCGCAGCCTCTTCCAGCAGCTATTTTAAGCCACCGCCAAACATTTCTGCAGTGACAGTCATTCCAAATACACCTCCAAAAATATTTAGCTCCTCTGAACCCGAGGCCAGAGGGACACAGCGAGTACAGTACTATTTTCCAGCCCGGTCGGGTAGCTAGGCATTATCTGTTGTGTGTTGTGGTGTTACTATAATGCTGCCTTGGCGTTGTTGTGGCTCGTGTGTCATCCATCTGGAGCCTCGCTACATGCCACGGCATTGCCAGCATATTGAGACACCGTGACTAGTGGTGGAGCTGCCAGCACAGATGGCACTGAGCGGAGTGGATCAGGCCTGTTCTGTAGTAGTGAAAGCCTGTAAAATGTATTTTCACTCTCCACTCACATGCATCTCTAATAGAAACACAGAGGTTATTTTTGGATATGTTGTGGAGTTGTGCAACTAAACTAAATGCTGCTGGATGTTCCCATTTTATTGCATCACATCTGGAAATATAAAACAGCAAAATGTGCATGCAACACTCTCTTTAATTCAATTCATGCAAGCATATAGAGACAAGGTTATAAATAGCTGTTTTAAAGCCTCTACGCAGCTATCGCTGACCCGCACAGGTGTTTTCACTTAAGTTGCAGGTCTGTGTGGGAGTGTACCGACTCCCTTATATCTTATTTGTTACACTGTTATGATACTTGTATGCCTATTTTACAATAGACATTTTGACATATCAAATCACAAGAGCAATTAATAACAATAGGCAACACTTTATAATATCCATCATTAATAAATGGTGAATTGATAGTTAATGAAACATTAATTAATTATTTTACTGTTAACAAACAATGACATGTTTGTTAGAAATATCCCAGCAACCGGTAAGCATTCACGTAACAAACATTGTCAAATTTATGCTAAATAAAAATGAGTTCTAATGGTTTTGTCACATCTACTGGCCATATGAGTATCTGACAGCCGTTGATCAGCCACACAGGGCTTACTGAAAGACATGTGTGCTCACACACAGTAGTAATACTTATTGTGTTGTTTTGTTGCAGTTATGAGAAGTACTTCCTGATGTGTTCCCTCACCCACAACGGCAAGAACCTGTTTAAACCGGTCCAGTCCAAGAGAGTGGGCACATACAAAAACTTCTTCTACCACATAAAATGGGACGAACTGTGAGTGATCGCCTTGGCCTCCTCCTTTCCTTTCCTCTCCTCTCCTCTCCTCTCCTCTCCTCTCCTCTCCTCTCCTCTCCTCTCCTCTCTTCTCCTCTCCTTTCTCCTTTCTGACATTTCCATAACAACAACATGCTGTTTGCTCTATCCTCCACGCTTCGAAACACGCTAACACTGTCCTCACCTCTCCCAGGATCAACTTCCCCATAGCAGTAGCTGTTCTCCCGTTGGAGTCCATACTGAGCCTGACTCTGTTCGGGGTGCTGAACCAGAACGCCAGCGGCTCTCCAGACTCCAACAAACAGAGGAAAGCTCCAGAGATGCTGGGCAAAGTCTCTATGCCGCTCTTTGACTTTAGACGGTGAGGAGAGAGGAACAGCCGGTGGTGGCTGGTCATGATTTTGCAAAGTCATTTAAGTAGATGTAGAGTATGAATTATCTCTCACTGGTCAGTCAGCAGGAATTAAATACTTTATGCATTCTTGTCATTTGATGGACCTCTAACAATAAAAAGTCATTGAAAGATCATGAAAGTTATCATATTTGTCACAGTTAAAGGAATGCTGTTTATTATATTGTTTCCCCTGGTTGTTTTGGTTGTTGTAGTTATTGTTGTTTATTGCTGACTGTGTTTTGCAGGGTGCTCGCCAGGGGCAGCAGGTTGTTGTGTCTGTGGACGTCTGCCCAGGGAGCTGCTGCTGCCGCCGGCTCCACAGGCAGCCGCAAGAGGATGCCCGCAGAGAGAATAGTACTACAGGTATGTGGTGGTGCTAATAGCATCTGTAATAGTACTAGTAGTGAGAAGTAATAGTGCATTAATAGTAGCAATTGTACTTGAATTCATTATCAGAGTGGTATTGTTAGACTTTGTGGGAGCACTTATAGTGATCTTACAGTAGTAGTAGTAGACAGTAACCGAGATAGTCGTAGTGGTACAGTAGCAGTAGTAGTAGCAGCAGTATTCTTTCTCTTTCTGCCTTTTATCGTGACTACTATGACAGCTACAGTACTACTACTGCACTACCTTCACATCTGAGAACCAGTGCGCTATGACTGCTACAACTATTGCTATATTTATCAGTAGTAATAGTACACCAACATCGTCTATTGTACATGTAATACTCATCGTACTGATGGTAGTAGAGGTAGCAGTACTGGTAGGTTTCATAATGGAAACAGTACTATGGTTTTAATAATACCAGTTATTGTCTAACTGCGTATGATATCGACAACGTTGCAGTTTGTTTTGGACCTAGTTTTCATTTTCTTCCAAATAAGAAAGAACAGTATATTTATGAAATGTGTCTTCT
The DNA here is from genome assembly GCF_015220745.1 of Sebastes umbrosus. Taxonomy (NCBI): domain Eukaryota; kingdom Metazoa; phylum Chordata; class Actinopteri; order Perciformes; family Sebastidae; genus Sebastes; species Sebastes umbrosus. Next base: position 6,075,120 of record NC_051272.1, read on the forward strand.
TGAATTAAAGTTACTTCAGAGCAATAACCTGATACCAACTTTGGTATTTGTGTTAACCCTCAGGTGGACTTCCCCAACTCAGCGTTGGATGTTTTATATGTGGGACCCAAGGAAGAACCCAGACCGGACACCAACACACTGGAGGAGCTGGATCCTGATCTGCGACGCAAACTGGAGAAAATCTGCAGCCGAGCCTCCAACTTTGGGTACGAGAATCTCCCCCATGTTTTCAGCCTTTTCTGCTGTTTTTCGTCTCTTCAGTTTGTCAGGGAAATTTGGTTTGCAGGAATGATTTAAAATAAAAGCACTGACATCAGTTAATGCCACTAGAGAGGTGGTCTTAATGTTGTTCAGCTTGATGTGCAAAACAGACGTGCTTCTTGTACAAACACAAGAGGCTTGAAGCAACTGCTGGAGTGTGTAAGAACTTCTCAATTTGTGATTACAATGCCCTTCTGCATGAGTCAAAAACAACAAAATACGATATTTTCTTTGCAACTTGCCACCATGTGGATAAATGAGTCAAAAGCCACCCACACGTGATCGGTGGTAAAAATCGCTCTGTGCTATGGGAAGAGTGGTCCCGCCCAACTAGGCGGAAGCGCTACCCTTGACGTGGCGCACCACTTGTAATTGCCACAGAGCGCTGCGCTCAAGATTCAAATTACTTTGACCTTCGTTGCCGCTGACCTTTCAAAGCGCAACCAATGAGATAACAGCTGCAACTGTTGTTGTTGCTGTTGCTTAGAAACGGTGAATAATGTTCCTTGCACAGAGCAAATTTCTTATCATGTGACGGCATCTGAAGGCCGTGTATGCAAGACAACATCTCTAAGTTTGTGTTTATTATTGTTGATAACAATGCAAATTTAAATGTTGTTTAAAAAACTAGTTTTTTTATTTTATATATGAAATATATTTCACCTCAGGGGAATCAAAACCACACTTTTAAAAGGTGTGTAGTTTAATGTTGAATCTATGTGCTTCTGAATTATGATTGTAGTCTATTGACTGCTAGTTAGGCTTTTTGTAAACTTCCAGTACTTACTGCTATGGGAGTCAGAAGCGTGCACAGAAACAGTATTTCTGTTTGATTTATCCCCTTCAGCAGACAGCTTTTTGGCCGTCGCTCAGACCACCCGAAATCCGTTGGACTTACTAGATTTGCGTAGAGATTTTAAAAGATGCCCCTGACTTTGCCAGCCCCAGCTCCCCCATAAACGCCTGTATGTTGTCTGCTCCAGCGTGTCTGTTCTCTTCCAGCTGCTCCAGGCCCAGCTAAATGCTCTCTTATGCCTGCTGCCAGCTAAATCTCCTCCACTCTGCCAACATGCATGAGACTCAACCGGCACTTTAGCACAGAGCGCTCTCTCACTGGGCTCTCACCGCCTGCTGCCTGTCCTGCCCATTCATCTCTCCAGCCTCTGTGGGCACAGGACTAGTGGATCTGTCGTGTGCTGTTTCAGTGTGTGTGATATTCCATCAATCGCTTAAGGAGAAATGTTTTTATTAATACAAGGAGGTCAACAGCTCTGGCAACTTCAGAGAGGCAAAAGCTGGCTGACAGAGATATTTAACATCAGGTGTTTTTGCTTGTGGTGTCCAGGGCCCACCAGGGGACCCGTCGTGTGATGTGCCACACCTTGAGTTTCACAGTTCACTCTCTCACAGGTCTCACAGGACACTAGCCAAGAAATTTCACACTTATTCAATGGTGTTAAAGACATTTTATTTCCTGTGTGTGGTTCAAGTCACCAGTGTTATGTGACTCTAAAGTCTCATGAAATGATTGTATTCTTGTACCTTTATTTGCTCAGGAAAGATTATCTGAACATGTCAGCTCTTTTCTTTTCGATGTACATTTACAAACTCAAACACTTCCAAGCTATCCTGAATAACAAGTCTAACACTCTGGACCACTGAAGATTTCCTCTGAAGTTCTTGTGTGATTCTGTGTTAGTGCTCTCTCTCTGTTGTCTGTCTGTTTTAAACATTGTTGTTGACCCTGCCAAGTAAACTCCTCATTTTGGAGATGTTTAATATTTTCTGTTAGTTTATTCAACAGTGTTAAAACCTAGAAGTAGTTTTTAAACATATGACACATTTCAGTTGGTTACATATGACTGAAAAGATGAATAACTCAAAAATCCAGGTGAAGAAACACATTTGTGGGGGGCAGTTTATTAACATCTTTATTTATTTTTTTGTAAATACCATCTCATCCATCTTCCCTCTCCGTCTGTTTTCGCTCCGTCTCCAGGCTGAAGCGGGCAGATCACCAGCTTCTATGGGACCATCGGCTCCACTGTCGGAAGGACCACCCCAGCAGCCTCCCCAAAGTGCTGGCCAGTGCGCCCAGCTGGGACTGGGCCAGTATGGCTCACATCCACTCCCTGCTGCACCACTGGCCCCTTCTGCCCCCCGTCACTGCGCTGGAGCTGCTCGACTCAAAGTATGCACTGTGCTCAAGACTTAAAGTTACTGTGAGGAACTTTTAACTGGTTATGAAACAGTCTCAGTGTAATACTGATGCCTCTATACGACCTACATAAGGAAACAAGACCATCAACGAGAATAGCGGCTTTTGCCATAAAGTTATTCTTAATGCCTGTCATCGGGTCCGATTCCCCGTGAAATTAGAGAAGTTCACCAGAAACGCCAACCAGCCCGCCGCAGACAGACCCAGATCCGGCTTCGCTGCCGCCTTCCACCTGCATTTGGACCTCCAGCGGGAGGTGGAGAGTTCTGCACGGCTCCTCCTCCGGCCAGGAGCAAAGCTTCACCTCGCTGCTCCGCCGGTCCCCGGTGGGGGTCAACACCGACACCATGATGCTGGAGGCCCAGGCCGTATTGCTGGGCCTGCTGGAGGGAAGGGAGGCACGGGAGAACCAGAACCAGGACTGAGCGGGGCAGACTGTCAGACCCTGCTTCAGTAAAATGAGAGGTTTTCTAAAGAGACTCTGGTGCTCGGAAACACTACCGCTTTTGTCCACAGGGACCGCCACTTTCAACGCAAAATGAGAGTTCCTCGTAGTACCTTTAAACAGACATTTGGTCGCAGGTTCTTAAGAAATCTGAAATTATATAAATATTAAAAAAAGTTGTGAATAATTTTATTTGAAGAATGCATTTTAGCATGCAAAAAAAAAATATATATAATAATAATATATAATAATTAATAAATAATTAATAATTATATAATATATAATAATAAAAAATACAGCATAGGGTTAGTACAGTTTTTATTTTTGTTTGGGTTTTTTTGGTCACGTGTCTTCATATATTCAAACTTAATTTTTTTAACATTGACTTGTTTGTTCTCTTTTATCATTAAAATTATCATTAAATTTGAACTTTGTTTAAGTTTGGTGTGTGTGACTTATATGTATGTATGTGTGTTTTAATTTTTCTTGGTGAAGCCAAAGTCAAGTTTGAATTGTGGAAAAAATGTTTCTTCTCTGTTTAACTCTACAGATCTTTGTTTGTTGTATGTCCTGTGTCTAATTGTGTGTGTTGTGTGTGTGTTTAGGTTTGCAGATACAGAAGTGAGAAATGTGGCTGTTAGCTGGATTGAGAAGAGCAGTGATGATGAACTGGCTGACTACCTGCCACAGCTAGTACAGGTACATCTAAAAATATACTCACTCTCACATGTCACCCACTCAGTCACATATCACTCAACGGTTCTCTCTCATGCATTCACTCCCTTTCACTCACAATTCCTCCGTCTATCATTCTAAGTCACTTTTCTCTGTCGACTCTTCTCAGGCACTAAAGTTTGAGTGTCACCTAAAGAACGCCCTCGTCATGTTCCTGCTGTCCAGAGCGCAAGGCAACATCAACATTGCCCACTACCTCTACTGGTGAGTTCGCAGCAACCAGCTGTCGTAGCTGTTTTCAAACAAACATCTGAAAGGAAATGCTGCAAAATAATGAGTCTGATAGATGCTGAAGTGAACGAAGAGGCTTCAAGAACATCTGAAAAAACATCCATCGAAAAAAAAAGTGGTATTTCAAGATGCAATGAGCACTTGGTCACCAAAAAAATACACTTGGTAATGTGTCTATATTGCTGTTTATGGCATTATTTATCAAACATACCTTACCACAAGTTTACCTGATTTCCTGTTATTCAGTAGCTTGTATGAATGGTCATACAACATACAGTACTGTTCATTAAAGGGGTCCTTTATGTTACTTAAGTGTTGCATAGTGAAAAGCGAAGCTTATAGGAAGCCAATCTAAATGCTGACAGTGTTATTATCAGTGCTGCACGATATATTGTTTTTAATCGTCATCGCGATGTCAACTTGCGTGATAAACACATCGTGAACACATTGTGATATTGCAGTTTTTTGAGTTAGTTGAGAGTATCGGTAGAAAACTGCACTTTAAAATGTTTGTTTGTGTTCAATAAAAGAATGTTGGAAATAATTTCCTTTCATTTTTTAATTAAACAAGCAATTTGTTGTATTTCAGCAGTATACTGAAATCTTGGTTTATTTATCACAAGTAATATCGTTATCGCGATATTCAACGTTATCGCATCTCGTATGTTTTCCTTACATCAGCAGCCCTAATTCTATAGCCATTAAATTGTGCAATCAACATTCACTTCATAATGATAAGTTAAAGCAAAAAACTTGTCTATTGCCACTTTAAGCACTTTGATGCTGATTACATAAAAACAGTCTTAAGGAAAAGCGAGTGTCCAGGATGATAGTGTCCGGTAAAGTTTGCCTGTTGTTGTGTGTGTCATGGCTGCAGGCTGCTGAAGGACGCTGTCCAGGATCCCGCCTGGGGAAAGCGTTACGAGCGGGTGCTGGGTGCCTTGCTGTGTGTCTGTGGAGTCAAGCTGAGGGCGGAGCTGGAGAAGCAGACTCACCTGGTCAACCTGCTGGGAGCCGTGGCCGAGAGGGTCCGACAGGCCGGGGGGTCTGCACGACAGGTCAGTGTGTGTGTCTGTGTGATCTGACTGTAATATTGTACGTTACTGTATTGTGTATTGTGTGTGTGTGTGTCTGTGTGTGTGTGTTATAACATTTCTATGTGTGTTTTTGTATTTTCATGTGTGTTCAGGTGGCGCTGCAGGAGGGCCTTGAAAATGTTCAGAACTTCTTCCAGAGGAACAGCTGCCGGCTGCCCCTCAGCCCCAGTCTGGTGGCCAAAGAGCTAAACGTCAAGGTCACACAACACACACACACACACACAGGCCATGAATAATGAGAGGTTGTCAATTTAGCATGATTCCGCTATTCTTTAATTATAAAGAGTCTTCAGTTAAATACAACTCCCTCCCCACACTGGATATACGTGATCCACAAAGAATTAGCAGCAGTGAATTCATATCTGTAACATTGAATAGAAACACGCGGAGCAGGAGATTAAGAAAATCTCAACAGAACAGTTAAACACAAAAACAACCACATGCTCTTTGTAGAACCTCTGTGGTTCAAACCGCCCAGGAAATGAGCTCATTAGGCTGCAGTTCCACCAAAATACAGAACATATGCATGCAGATATTCTCAAATATCTCATACAGATCTTCATCACAGATAATGAGATACTTCTGATGTCATCCTAACATCTGTATGTATTTTCTTAAGTAAGAGGAGGAACATTGCTCGCCACAAAAGGAGATAAAGTAGCTTCTAATCAGACCTTCCTCTAGCGAATCTATCATTTTGCTTACCTCAGGGGTTATATAGAGTCATTTATAGTTTAATTGGTGATTAAACGTTGACCCCAGTTAGACACGTCTCTTATGTGGATATGATCCAGATGTAATTAGTCATTGGATGGTGACGTTTTTGGAGACGCGTCATCATGACATACGGTATGTGGCCTCTGGGTAGGTGAGACGAAACAACAAGTGGCTCTAAAATCATATCTCAAGATAAATCAAAGATGCAAAGATAGACATGATTAGATGCTGTTGTAAAGCTGGATCTTACAAACAGAACAGCATCATGTAGAGCATCAGAAGAATAAAATCTGTTTGTGTGTGTAGGCCTGCTCCTTCTTCAACTCCAACGCAGTTCCCCTGAAGCTGGCCCTGGTCAACGCCGACCCACTGGGAGAAGAGATCAATGTTATGTTCAAGGTACTGTACCCACACACTAACACTATGAACTGTGTGTGGAAAAATGCTGACCGTGGAGACACAATGGAAAACGCTGAAAACAAACTTCATGAACAGCCATTGTTTTATTGTACGTACACCTGAGAACTGGTTCTTGTGTATCTTTTGCACATGCTCCATTAGTTTAAAGGGAGTTGTCATCAGGCACATCAAAACTTGCTGTAACCAACTGTTGTTTACATGCTTCTCTTCTGAACACTGCGCCCCCTGGTGGCTGAAGTGAAATCCAACCAGTAATAATAAAGTGTTGTGTAATTCGTCTCTTTGTTTGTCTGTGTTTGCGTCAGGTTGGAGAGGACCTGAGGCAGGACATGTTGGCCCTCCAGATGATCCGCATCATGGACCGCATCTGGCTGCAAGAGGGGCTGGACCTCCGCATCGTCAACTTCAAATGCATCTCCACCGGCAAGGACAAAGGTACCAGTCAAAAACATACAGAGGCCCCCATTTACTCGTCATTTCAAGTGTCTTGTATCTCGACAAATCCCAGATAAGATTTAAGACACTTTCATTTACACTATAAGCTAAAACTAATACAACAGTCCTGAAATAAATTCTGTTTTAGAGAGGTGTTGAATCAATATGTTGATCATTTTGGAGGATGTAGTTTGTGGTGTTCTTGGTCTGTATTGCATTAAATAGGTGTTTCTGTTATTTAGAACCAAGAAAGAAATAGTAGAAACACCTGTCAGTATAACACAATACAATTCAACAGCACTACAAACTCCAAAATGACCATATACAGTAGTTAATTCAACACCTCTCTAAACATTATAACCTTCATGAATGTACGATTTATTGCAGAACTGTTGTATCAGACTGAATTAGTTTTAGCAAGGTGTACCTAATAAACTGGCAACTGAGTGTGCGTATATGCGTCTCTGTTGGCCAGATCACAAATCTGATTGCAATCCGTCTTTGTTTTCATGGGCTACATGCAAATCTGGGTCGGTCCACCTCCAGTCCAGAGGGAGGTGAACCTGATTGGTAACTGACAAAAATGCTAGAAGAAGAAGAAGAAGAACTTTTGCACTTTAGAGGTTTAGTTACTAAAATGTTCAGAGAGGAAATTACCTTTCTCTCTGAGATTAAAAACACCATCGTGGCCGTGGGAAGATCAGATAAGCTCTGTACTGCAGTGTTCATTTATAAGAAGGAAGTACTCAGTTGTTGTCAGATGGCACAAGCAGAAATGATGACTCCAGTCTGGTCATGCTGGGCTGCAACTAACGATTATTATCCATTAATCTGCTGATTATCTTCTAGATGAGTTGATTGGTCTATAAAATGTCATAAAATTTGAAAGCATGTCCATCCCATTTTCTTAGAGTCCAAGGTGATGCCTTTAAATGTCTTCTTTTGTCAGTCCAAAAACCCAAAGATAATCAGTATAATATGATGTAACACAGAGAAAAACAGGAAATATCTGAGATGCTGAAAACAGCATTTTCTGCCATTTTTGCATGAAACATTACTTTAACGATTAATCGATTATCAAAATAGTAAGTAAATATAACAGTCCTACTGTCAAGTAATCAACCTGTAATCAAAACCAACTTCTTTTAAACTTCTAACAGCTGATTATGATTCATGAGCAGACATCTGTGTAATGGTATTGCCATTGTGATGTTTTTTGTTTTAAGGCATGGTGGAGCTGGTGCCGTCTTCCGACACCCTGAGAAAGATCCAGGTGGAGTACGGCGTCACCGGATCCTTCAAGGACAAACCGCTGGCAGAGTGGCTCCGCAAGTACAACCCTGCTGAGGACGAATATGAGAAGGTAAAAACACACGCTCACATTTAAAGCCAAAGAAGCTGTGAAACTATTTGTAATTGGTTTCACATATATTATGACTCTCAGTTACACCACTGAGTTGCATTTTAATGTCTTGTGGTGTAAACTAGTCGGGGGGAAAATGGCTCAAATATTAAAACCGTAATTTTCCTTTGACACAACGATTTGCCTCTGTAGTAGTTAAAAACACACAGTTTATGTACTCTTGAAGTTTATAGCAGTTGTACAACTTTGTGACCTTTGACGCCTATAAATGTGAAACCTTACTCCTCACTCACAACCTCTGACCCTAAAAATCTAACGCATAAAGTTTGACCCTGAACTTCAGCAGGACGCAGGAGTAAACATGTCATCAGATCCAGGCTTATATGGAGCTCTGGTGACACTTAAGTCTCTGGTCACAAACTTCACTTCCTTATCAAGCATTTAGTTTTTTTGCAGCCAGTATTACACTACATCATGGCAGTACTTGCTATGTAGCCAGTCAAACAATACCTAAAGCCTGTACCTCACTCTGAGTATTCATTTTTGTTCTTCCCTTCTCTCTGTGTGTCTCTCTTCTTCCTCTTTTTAAGGCATCAGAGAACTTCATCTACTCGTGTGCAGGATGCTGTGTGGCGACCTACGTACTGGGCATCTGTGATCGCCATAATGACAACATCATGCTGCGCTCCACCGGTCACATGTTCCACATCGACTTCGGCAAGTTCCTGGGACACGCCCAGATGTTTGGCAGCTTCAAAAGGTGAAAATCAGATATGAAGAAAGTGCGTGTCAGATAAAACATGCTGTGGTGTGCTGTCAGGGTTTAAAGGTCTTTACATAAGGGTGTGTCGGGAATAGGGGTAGGGCTGCTCCTTGGTCGAGAACAGCCCTAATTAGGGGTGTCGCAATATACCGGTATTGACGGTAACCGTGATATTTAGATATTAAATACTGATATCATGTTAATAACACATATATGATAATATCGTGTAGATAATCCAGTGGCTCTTAAATCATTTTATATTTACAGTTATGGTTACAGACTCTCTCTCCACCTCCCTACACTCGTATTTTGAGTGTAGAATGCACATTAAACAAAGTTAAAGATGAATTTGACTGATAGCATTATTATTATTATTTAAATTTTCTATAGATATCACGATAATATCGCTATCGGGAATTCTTTTAGGCACGATGATTGTGTAGGGAAAATCTGATAACGTGACAATCAGGATGTTTACTGTTGTCTTTTTGTTTTTATTGCCAGGTAGTTATCAGATAATAGGTGAAAGGTCTTGTTCCAGTTGATTTCAGTGAGGAATGCTAACCCAGAATCATAAAGGAATGTGATGAGAACATAGACACTAAAGCTTTGTGTCCCAGTTGTAGCGTTACAATAGACCACCAGAGGAAATAACAACACATGTATCGCTTTGATTTTCGTCATAATTTGTTCTCATCATTAGCTACGTTTCTATGAAATTCACTTTTTCAGGTGTAGGATTTACTGTATTTCTACTCAGCAAGATTAATGTGTATTTTCAAGCATGACCTGGTTCAAAGCTCACACACTGCACTTCGTTCCCAGCTGGTGGGCTGCCCAACAACCACGCTTTTCTATTTTTAGCCTCTGAGCATCTCCACTGAAATATTTAGAGGCTTTTGTAGAAACTTGCTTCAGGGTGTCCCTGTGGTGCTTTTAGTTTTGTGCATTCTCTCTCTTGATCCAGATTTTAACTAAAGACCTCCACAAACACTATTTTTTTTAATAACTTCTTGACAAAGTCTTCTCTCCTTCTTTTCCCATCAGGGACCGCGCTCCGTTCGTTCTGACCTCTGACATGGCGTACGTCATCAACGGCGGCGAGCGTCCCACCAGTCGCTTCCAGCTGTTTGTAGACTTGTGTAGCCAGGCCTACAACCTCATCCGCAAGCACTCCGGGCTTTTCCTCAACCTGCTGTCACTGGTGAGACAGAACACACGCACACAAAACCCAAAGATATTCAGTTCATAATGATCAATTAACAAAACAGATTAACTTTATGTAAATTGACTAATCGATGTAGTTGTAGTGCCGTTGTTCTAGATTCTTGTTCTTGCATCTTGCGGCTGACTTGTTTTTCTATCTTCATATTTCTACCTCCAGCTTCTTTTTCTTCATCAGTCTTTTTAGTAGTTTTGACCTCCTTTTTAAAGTGTCCTCATTGTTGAGCGGAACTAATTTCTTTTGCACCTGCAGGAGCCAAAATAAGGAATAAATTGCCTTCATAATAAATCAGTGCTTCACTGTTGTCCTGGAAATGTCGGATTATAAAATATGCTGTAGTATATGGCCTCTTGATGTTTCTCAAAATAATTTCAGCTGTTAATTATATTTCTAAAGGGGCGAGGGCATTTGTATCACTTTTCAAATACAAAGGCAATTCAGAGGGCTTTACACAAGGAATAATAATTAAATATTTTATATGTAAGTATTTATATAATGTGTACATAACAGTCCTGTCTATTCTTTATCTTCATTGTGCAGCTTTGTTGTCCTTGTTCCTAGCTGTTATTTCTATTTCTGTGGACATTGAGAGAGATGCAAATAAACAGAGTCAAATCCTGTGTGTACTTATTATAATGCATTAAAACAACATGTACAAGTCAATGAGGGAAAATATAATATATGTAAACATGAGTTTAGCTTATGTCACATTGTCTTTTGTAACTGGCTTTATTCTGAACTGATAGATCCATCATACAAAACGGTTGACAGCCTGAAAACCAAAATGATATAATTAAAGTATTTTTATGGCATTATTTTGCTGTTATGAGTGCTATTAATTAACTTAATTCAATAAATATCCTTTAATATGGATGTACAGTATTTTGGGTAATGATCAGAAATCAGAATCAGAAATATTTTATTGATCCCGGGGGGAAATTGGAGCGTTACAGTTGCTCTTATATAAACATAAAGAAATGTAAGAAAATAGAAATAAAAGAATATGTAAACGATGTACATAATGCTACAATATATAAACACAATATATGTAGAGAAATATAAGTAAAAAATAGAAATAAAAAAAAGAAATGAGATACAAGAAATATGTACAAATATTTGCATTAAGACATGCAATATATGACATAAAGTATAACCACAGTGCAAATAAGTAAATACATACTATTAAGTGTGTTAAATATAAATGCAAGAATGGTATAAATAAGAATATTTCTTTAAATGTACAGTATTAATGCAGGATTAAATGAGAAAGTAATAATAATAAATAATAATGTGGATAATAATTATATAATATAATCATAATAAATGGGTAAATCTGCTTGTGTGTTCATCTCTTTTTGTGGTGTGTTTATGTGTCGTAGATGACGTCTTCAGGCCTCCCGGAGCTGACCGGCTCTCAGGATCTGAAGTATGTGTTTGATGCCCTGCAGCCGCACAACACAGACGCTGAGGCAACGATCTTCTTCACCAGGTAAATGGATTAACTTCTCATCTATTCTCCCGGCAGCGCTGATCCAAACTAATGTCTCCACTCTCGTTTCAGTTTTTTAAAAAAAGAAAATAAATTGGCAGCTCGGGCAAAGTTTTAAATGTAATTTCCCCAACTCTTGGACAACCTCAACACTGGAAAAATCTCAAGAAATTGAGTAATCCATCACTCTTCCAAGATTTTTCCCCTCTTCTAAAGTATTCCCATGTACACAGATGCTATTTTGGCCAGAGTTGTTATTGTTTAAGTAGAATGAGTTCAAGGACAATTCTTTTTCCTTTTCTTTTTTGTTGTTGCTACAAACTGAAAATCCACCAGGTGGCAATATAAGCATAGGAAGGAAAAGAATAGCTGCTGTCTCACATTACAGCAACAAAAACTCCTGACACATGAGAAATAGTATCAGGTGGACTTTGTCTTTATAAAAACCAGTCGGGTTAGTAATTAAGTTTGTTGACAAAAGAAATGTGCCTCATGAAAACTTAGTGTAACAGCTTTAGGTCAAAGAGAAAACAGCATATTGATAATTGTTTCACCTCCATCTATCTCTCTCTCTCTCTCTCTCTCTCTCTCTCTCCCTTTAATTTCCCCCATATTGTTTCTTTTCACCCCTCTTTTTCCCCCTCCTCTCTGATAGGCTGATAGAGTCCAGTCTGGGCAGCGTGGCCACCAAGTTCAACTTCTTCATCCACAACCTCGCCCAGCTGCGATTCTCTGGTTTGCCGGCCAACGACGAGCCCATCCTGTCTTTCTCCCCCAAGACGTACACTCTGAAACAGGAGGGCCGCATCATCCACGCCTCCATCTTCTCCTTCCAGAAGAGATACAACCCCGACAAGCACTATGTGAGTTTCACCGTGTCGCGTCCATGTTTCATCACATCTCCGGGTGTAAACCTGGAAAAGCACTGACACCTGATTGCATGGCTGTCTCCCTCCCTGTCCTCTCTGTGCAGACGTATGTGGTGAGGCTCCTGAGGGAAGGTCAGAATGAGCCCCAGTTTCTCTTCCGCACTTTTGATGAGTTTCAGGAGCTCCACAACAAACTCTCCATCCTCTTCCCCCTCTGGAAGCTGCCGAGGTAAGGCATCTCCTCCGCTGTGGCCCTCAGCCTCTTAATGTCTCGATTACTGATCTGATTTCCTTAAAGGGATAGTTCAGTTTTCTTGAAGTGGAGTTGTATGAGATATTTATCCACAGTCGATGTATTACCTACAGTAGATGACGGTCGAGACGCCCCCAGTTTAGAGAAACAGACAGGAGTATGGGCATGGGAGCAAAGAAATGTTCTGCTGTGGACGGGGGCAGCAGCAACCCAAAAGAAAGGCTCACCTAAAAAAATCAATATCAGTTTAAGTGTACACTATATTTAGAATATTTTCACCGCTTTACCTGGCTGTCAGACAGCCCTTTCCAACGGGGAACTGTAGTCGTTATCTATGCTCTCTTCAAAGCCACCAGACTCCATTGACAAAAACAGCAATTTTACCTCGCAGAACACGGGGTTGCTGGTCTACTGGTTACCGGTAGTTTATGTTATTGTGTGACTTTGGTTAGATCGGATTCACCAAAGTCACACAAACGTACAAACTGGTTGAGGCAGTGGTAGACCAGCAACCCCCGTGTAATGCAAGGTAAAATTACTGTTTTTGTCAATGGAGTCTGGTGGCTTTGAAGAGAGCATAGATGGATATAAAGGCTTCAGGTCCCCGTTGGAAACGGCTGTCTGACGCAGTGAAAATATTATAAATATAGCGTACACTTAAACTGATATTGATTTTTTTAGGTGAGCCTTTCTTTTAGGTGGCTAAAATTCTCCAAACTGGGAGCGTGCTGGCCGCGATCTACTGTAGGTAACACACTGACTATAGAGAACTACCTCATACAACCCCATTTAAAATTGACACCTCAGGATTTAGCACAAACTTGCAAGTTACTTGGCATGTTTTGGAGAGAACGAACCTCACCTTCACCTTCTGGATTAATGATATTCCTATACTACAAGCCCACTATCGCCCATTTAACCTTCCCTCAATGATCTTGTGAGGTTGCTATGCAGACGCTACCTCAGTACTGTCGCTTAGAGGAGAGTAACATCTGATTCTGTGGAAACGTAAATACACCTTGTCTCTCTTCTTATCTCTAGTTTCCCTAACAAGATGGTGCTCGGTCGCACCCACATCAAAGAAGTGGCTGCCAAGAGGAAGCTGGAGCTCAACAACTACACCCACAACCTGATGAGAAGCTCCACAGAGGTCACACAGGTACACATACGCACGGAAATGCTCAGTAATCACTAAACGCAGCAGGACAACATTAGCATTCTGTACCAGACAATGAAATAATCTCATGTTCTCTGCTTCTAGTGTGACCTGGTCTACACCTTCTTTCATCCAATTGCACGGGATGACAAGACTGACGGCTTACCTAAAGTACCAGGTAAATAAAACCTGCAGTTTTCATCCCCTTCCTTCAAGTATTCACACTCACTGTTTGACAGATACAGTGAATGTGACACAGGTAGATTATTAATGAAACAATTCTGCTATAAAGCTGATTATATTGATCTGTGTCTACCCAAGAAAAAAGGCTATGTTCTTACCTTCATTTGAGAATGTGTGCCTGAATGTGATGAGTGGTATCTGACTGTTGCAGAGCCTCCACTGAGTCCCACTTCTGGTCGGGTGGAAGGAGAAGTGAAGCTTTCGATCTCCTACAGGAACAGCAATCTCTTCATCATGGTCATGCACATCAGAGATCTGGTAAACACAGAGAGGATTTAATACAGATCCCCATAAACTGACAACCAGTTATGCTTTTTTATTCTCATTTTGTTTATCTGTCTGTTGTCATACCATTAATCCCTCTGCTCCCCTTCAGGTTTCTGAAGATGGAACAGATCCCAACCCGTATGTGAAAACCTACCTGCTTCCAGATCCACACAAGACTTCCAAACGCAAGACAAAGATCTCGAGGAAAACCAGGAACCCTACTTTCAATGAGATGGTTAGGAAATACTAAAAAAGTATTGCCTCGGTTATATATTTGATGTATATATTCTAGGGCTTTCAGTCGATTAAAATATTCAATCGTGATTAATCGCAAATGAATCACATATGTTTTACCTTTTCAAAAAGATACCTTAAAGGGAGATTTGTCAAGTATTTAATACTCTTATCAACATGGAAGTGAGCAAATATGCTGCTTTATGCAAATGTATGTATATATGTATTATTGGAAATCCGTCAATGACAAATATTGTCCCTCACAGGTACTGCATTTAGCATAAAAAATATACTCAAATCATAACATGGCAAACTCAACCCCAACAGGCAACAACAGCTGTCAGTGTGTCAGTGTGCTGACTTGACTATGACTTGCCCCAAACTGCATGTGATTATCATAAAGTGGGCATGTCTGTAAAGGGGAGACTCGTGGGTACCCATAGAACCCATTTTCATTCACATATCTGGAGGTCAGAGGTCAAGGGATCCCTTTGAAAATGGCCATGACAGTTTTTCCTCGCCAAAATTTAGCAAATTTATCGTTCTTCCAAACATGGTAGCGTGGCATGGTTGGTATGAATTCCTTTTGTTTTCTTGTATCATATGATGCCAGTCTTCACTCTAGCTTTAAAACTGAGTCAGCTACAACCTAAAAATGGCTCGTAGCATTGATACGTTAAAGAAATGAATGGCATTAAATCAAATTTGCGTTAACGTGTTATTATTGCGTTAACTTTGACAGTCCAAATATATTCCTGAACTCAAGAACCATAGTTTTGGTTTTAAAAATGTAAATGTAAACCAGAGAGATTTTTCTTTTGATAAGAACATTCTGTTAACTGGTTCCTTTATGGCTGAGCCCAAATAATAACTTCACTTTCCCCTCCTCTTCCTCCACAGTTGGTGTACAGCGGCTACAGCAAGGAGACCCTGGGCCTGCGGGAGCTTCAACTGAGCGTGCTCAGCGCCGAGTCGCTGCGTGAGAACTACTTTCTGGGCGGCATCACGCTCAGACTCAAAGACTTTGACCTCACTAAGGAGACGGTCAAGTGGTACAAACTCACGGCCGTCCCCTACTTCTAAAAACCCCGCCACCTGCCTCTCCCGAAGCCGGGAACGACTCCGCGTCTCCACACAAACGCTGCATTCTAATCATATGGGAAAGGTGGCAGATTACTGGAAAATAGTGTTCACTGCAGTTTTCAGTTCATTCAAATAATACTTCAGGATGGAGGATTTCTGACTTCATCAAATTTGAAGTATAAGCAGTGATATTTTCATTTCAAATTTAATGAACCAAATGGACCGTTTCTTTTACAAGATACATGTTCTAATAAGTATTGTTAAGACATCATGGCAGAATACAGCTGAACCACTGATCAGTAACAACTTGATTCTTCAGAATTTCATCATGGTAGCCTTGCAGCTTCAATCAAGCTTGAACACCATCAAGTCATTGCTTATAATAATGATCATGTTGCTTAAGCGGTTCTTCCCATATGACATGAATGCAGACTCAAAAACTCCTTCAGACGCACCCTGAAAGGGCGACCGAACAGGCCGATTCACAGACCCTCAAAGGGGAGCCTGCTCTCCACTCTTCACTATTTCTCCCTCTTAAACTAATCAAGATTGTTTCTGTGACAAACAATCTCCGCTTA
The DNA here is from genome assembly GCF_015220745.1 of Sebastes umbrosus. Taxonomy (NCBI): domain Eukaryota; kingdom Metazoa; phylum Chordata; class Actinopteri; order Perciformes; family Sebastidae; genus Sebastes; species Sebastes umbrosus. Next base: position 6,091,202 of record NC_051272.1, read on the forward strand.
TTTTGTCTCTCTTTTTCCTAAACTATAACGAAGAGCTGTAATGTTTTGTACATTTTGATATTAGAGGACCAAAACGGCTTACTTTCAGAAGAGTATATATAGATTGACACATTTATTTTTTAAGGAATAGAAAAGGGGGGCTCATTTTTACATTTTCCTTGTTTATTTTCTACATATAGACAAATAGGAGGCGTCAGGGTTTCCTGCTTTGCAGCAGACACTTCTGGGTAGAGTAGTCCAACACACCAGATTCCAGGAGATCAACAGTGACCTTAAGATTCCCCAAAAATGTGCCAAAATGTAATGAGAAGGACGGCAAATCAAACCACTCTCCCAAGTAGGGAGCTGAACAGGGTGCCTTTGTTTGTGCTCACAATCCCTTTTTAATGCTCAACTTGGCCTTATTGCTATATATGTTTTATTAACAATGTGATATGTCCTTATTAAAAAAAAAAAATCTATATTCTATATCAGTAGTTCTGCCAGAGCAAGTTTGGTGCCGGACCGGCACCATAAAGGTTTTTTGTAACAGTGGACCGCCACTAAATGCACACTACCAGGTCTCTCTCTCATGTTATTACTTGACTATTTTCACACAGCACACCTTAAAGGGGAATTTGTATCATAAGCTTTGGAACACGCTCTTGTCTGTGCTCTGGATGAAGAGATTACGGTTGCCCAATAACGCTGATCACAAGTCAGTTTGGTGTTTTCTTCAGGTGGTTCAAAACCACAGTTCAGACTTTTCAAAATGCAGTTTATGGACTGAGTTAAAACTGGAGTATGGACGTGAGGCTGTCTTGAGGCAGCAGTACCACACTCACCCTAAGAGTGGTGTAATGACGCCATGATGAGTAACTGGGTGAAATGTTAGCAATAGCTTAAACTGCCGGTGAAGTCCAGATCCAGCCAGGTTTTATGATATTTAAGCGAGAAAACATTCTGAATTTTGAGGAAATGCCAGGAAAACTGAACACGGATCAGCACCGAAAAGGCAACTTTAACTTAAAACGTCTTCACAAAAAAGGGAACAAGATTCTGAGCATGAGCTGCTTTCCTTCTCCACTCGCTAACTATAAATCTAAAGTTGTTATTAATGTTTAATAAAGAAAATGAATTTATCTGAAAAGGTTTTTTTAAGAGAAGATCTACAAGACGATTATGATCTAAGAGCATCACTCACACTATGAATATTAGTGACCTGATCCACTCTTTTAGTGACTGTACAGAGAAAGCAAGCAGAGTTTGTATTAACATGGCCAGTTATTTATTCTTAATTGGTGACCTGTAACCTGAATGGATCAGTGTGTACTGTAATCCCTCTTTCCTAAAGCAAATTAAATGTTTTTGGAACAAAAATTGTGTTTCTGTTGTATAACATGTGTTGGGTGTAGTTGAATTGCATGAATTACAGACACTGAGCACCGGCCGTCTGCTTAAGTTGTATTTTATGGAGAATTCCCCATCTGCATTCAGCTGTCTGCCCAAGGACATGTGGACATGTGGAGATGGTGATCGAACCACCAAACTCTCTCTACCACCTGAGCTACAGCCGCACCATCTAAGCATGAAACTGAAATAGTGCTACTCTAAGTAGTTTGGTTTAAAAAAAAAAAACAACTCAAATATATTTTCCCCGAGAGCCACAGACACCATACAGCAGCCTTACACTGGAACACTACTTGGCCACAAATTCATCATCTGCTAGGTAATCTCATTAAATTGAGATTGTTAAGGGATATGCATAAATAAGCACTGTATAATTGATTGGGGCTTTAGGAATAGATTTTGACGCAGGACCCCTCCACAAGACAGAGCCTCAAGACCAAACAAAGGGGCCTCCTTAAAATGTAACTTAATATTGTGCCTACTGTACAATATTGCAATATTGTAAAATGTTGCATCCCCAAATTAAAAACTGTGAAACACAGTAACCTTGCAGCCTGCTTTGCTCAGTCAGTAATCCAGCCTTGTTTTCTGCAATAATAATACAGTAATTGTTTAAAAAAAAATGATAACTGTAGAGTTGCATTGTTACAAAGTTTAAACCTGAAAGATTAATAAAAAAATAAATATGAAATATGTACGGTTAAGCAGACTGAGGAGGAATATTCAGTGAATAATGATGCCTATTTAGTGTCATCTAACCAGAGTAAAAACAAAAATGATCTACATTAAAATTTGTAACAAAACATTAAAATTTGTAACAGAATCTGTTTGACTTTCTTTCACTTCGATGACACTCCAGTGGATTCCTACATGACAAAATGAAATGATCAATTTGATCATTCATGTCTTTTCCTAGTTGTTTTTTTTAACACGGTATGAGGTATGAACATGTTTGAGTTCATAAAAAAAATTTGTGTTGCAAAACAATTCCAATAACGAATAGAACATAGACATACAATAGACATACAGTATACAGTATACCATTATATCATGAAAAAGAAAGGATTCAGCTGTTCAAACAATTATTAAATGTACATATATTAAGATATTATATTGTCTTTGGGGTATGTAGAGTGCTGAATAGTTTATACTGTAGCATTTCATTTATAAAAACTTTAAATAAATGTTTTCTTACAGAATTAACTTGTGTGAATGTGAAATTTTGGGAAGATAATAAAAACATTTAAAATATAATAGTCTTTGTTAGCACATCTTCATCTTTGTATAATAGTACCTAAAGTATATTACAGTATAGTTTGTTTGTTTTTTTTATTTCAAAATGACAGTATCCATAGTAACAGCAGAAAACATTAAAACATTTACATACAGAAGCAGCATAGCGAAAACATAAACAAAGAGCTATGCCAAACATAAAAGAACATAAAATAAAAAAATAAATTAAAAAAAAACACGCGACAGAATGATAATAATTTCACTTAAAACATTAAAGATATTGCATACATTCATTATACAGTATAGTTCAAACCAATGCCTTCATCTTGAATGCGTCAATAAGGCTTTTCTTTACGTCATTGCGTCACATCCGGCGCAGGCGCAAAATACCCTCTTCTGGCTCGTGTGCGGCCTCTCTTCCTCCACCGCCATCATGGGTCGCATGCACGCTCCCGGGTGAGCTCTCCTTTTATCACATAAAGTTAAAATATCACGTCCTCAGGTCGGTTTTAGTGGAACAATACAGCTTGTAAACATGTTAGGGATGTCTGAGGATCAAAATGAGTTTTTTAATCCAGCCGAGAAGCGAGAAAATAACTTAAATATCCGTTCCTTCATATCAGCATCCGTCTCCAGCTAGCTACCGTTAGCTTTAGCGTGCTAGCTTTAGCTAACCACGTTTCCACTGCTTGACGTTGTCGTCCTAGTTGGACAGTAATATATTACACATTCACAGCCGAAATGCAAGATTTGTTCCGTGCTGTTAACGAATAAATTAAACATTTGTAACTAAAGCACTTAGCTGTACAATAGTTAGCACTAACACGAGTATGAAGCTAACGTAGCTAGCACAGCTACCAACCTTCACTAACAGTCCAGGTGTGCAGATGAGTTAGCTACTAGAAATCCATCGCTTTTAAACATGACTTTACTGTTTACCTGAATGCTCACAGTGACCCTGAGGGAGACCTATGTTGGTCGCAACGCGTTGGTCATTTTAAACAATTATTGCCATGTAAAATAAAGGCATTTTAATTTTGTTCAGAGACTACAGTGTGCCTTGGATTGTTTCTGAGGGAGACTTGCATTTTGTACTTTTTTCCACCCATGCAATGAGCCCTTCTCAAGACTGAATATGTCTTTAATGTTTGCTTTCTCCGTCTAACTGCCAATGTGTCTAACTAGTTGCATGTCTGTGTTTCCTACAGAAAGGGCTTGTCCCAGTCAGCTCTGCCTTACAGGCGCAGTGTTCCCACTGTGAGTATAAACTAGACATTATCTGTCATCCATCTATCATTATCAGTATCTAAATATGTCTGAACCCATTTGATCAGTTGGTAAATCATTTAAACATTATTTACAGTGGCTGAAACTCACATCTGATGATGTCAAAGAACAGATCTTCAAGCTGGCCAAAAAGGGCCTGACCCCCTCTCAGATTGGTAAGTGTTTTTATGAGAGACTTTAGGTCTAGAAATATACTAACCACGTATTGTTGTATCATATATGCTTATGCAGAATGGTAAACATGGCAACACGAAGTAAGTAAGTAAGTAAAGATGCAGTCATCCTCCGCAGTTTCATCAGTAGCATCATTTGGCTGTAATAAATCAAATTTAAATTTGCGTAGAATTAGCTGAGTCGATTGATAGATAGTAACTTTATTGATCCCGAGGGAAATTCAAGTTTCCAGCATCACAGTTCCATAGTGCAAACATATTAGTAAAAAGACACAAGTAATAGAGTATATAAAAATATACCAGATATAAAAATAACAGGAGATGAAGAAACTGTTAAAAATGAATAAAGTGCAGGGTAACAACTGGGATATAGGACTATTAAAAATGTGAATATAGTGCAGAAGAAACTGTTAAAAATGAATATAGTGCAGGGTTAATAACTGAGATATAGGACTATTAAACATGTGAATATAGTGAGAAAAGTGATATAGTGCTGGATAATAAAATATAGGAGATATAGATATTAAGAAATGTCAAATATGGAATATAATGCGGGATAAGAACTAAGATAGAGAAGTTTTTTAAAAATAGACTAAAGTGCAGAATAAAACTACATTATTTGTAGAATTCAGTAAAACCAGTCTATGATGGTGCAGAGTAGAGCTGTTTGTAGTGTGCAGAAATAAAAAGTAGCTCAGTCTATTAAAGTGCACTGTGTCTATATCCAAATAGGCCACATTTTGAGTGATTCACCAATTCAACAATTAAATTGGATAAAGCCAAAAATGATAGCATGTACCTATATATTTTTCGTATCTATCTAGCTTGCATGCTATTGTGTTAATCTACTATAGGGCAGGGTACTTTCTGGAGAACTAACCTTTTGCATCAGCTGTTTTATGAACTTGCTCCACTATAGAGCTGTCCAAGACACCATTTTTTGAGCTTCGAAGCGTTGTTGAGAAATATTGAAAAGTATTCGAAGCTTCGTGGAGCAACAGGCTGACATGTCCTTCTGTGTGTCTATCTCCATCTCCCCCGTTTCAGTTCCGGGACAGTGCTGCTGCCACACTACTATGCACACAGGCACCTCTACACATAACAAACAGCAACATCTGCCTGAGAATAATTAATGATGAATATCAATGATGAATAATGTTGTGGGATATTCTTTATTTCATGGGCTATTTTGGGATTTATACATTATTATAACATACTTATATTTAAAAAAAAAAAATAAGCATTTGGAGATTGTTTTACCATGGCAGTGTTCAAAGCTTCAAAGCATTTGGGTCAGGCCTACTCCACTGGCATGTTAACTGTAGGACTACAGTTCAGGTCAGACTAAAGCACAGAAGAACAGGGTCTGGTCAGCAATCTGTCAGCTCTTTGACAGGAAAATAATGGGTGCCTTGCATGAAAACAAGGGACTGCTTAAGCACAATGCAGTTTTGGATGCAACATCTCTCTATTAATTACATACTTAAGTGGACTCATTAAGGTTTACCTTTTTTCAACGTTATGTTATACTTTTATACAATTATATTGCAGCTTATCACGGGCACAGAGTAAAGTTGGGAATCTTTCTGACGAAAGATAAGTTGTCATTTTTTTAATGAGAGATGTCTCAGTACAATACATAGAGGAACAAAATTGTTTTTCAGCTGGTCCCCAGTGCAAAACAAAAAGAACAAATGATGCAACATTCAGTGAGAGTGAAGCATACATTCAGACTGCGCATAAGGTGCAAACAAGATACGAACACTTAATAAAATAATAGAAAAAATATAAGTAGTGTAAATAAGTTTAAAAATTGTCTATAAATATTTTTCTTCCCTCTGTATGTGAACTGTCATTGGCTGGTGTAGGCTTACAAATAGTTGAAATGTGGGCAGCTTTACTGGCTCAACTAGAATGAAAAGTCCCCCGTTGAGAAGCAAAACATGTTAGAAATCAGTCTTTTCAGGGCTGTTTACACTACAAGATAAGATAATTGTTAATCTTAAGACTTAAGCTTTTTGACAAATATACAGAAATGGATTCATATAATCTGTTTTGAAGAACTTCTCCATCTTTTGTGAGAGTGAAAATGTTTGATCTGATATCTTGCTCAAGGCTTGAATCTACATTAGGGCTGCAACTAACAATTATTTTCATTGTTGATTATTTTCACGATTTGTAGTTTAGTTGTTTGGTCTATAAAATGGTGATACAATGTGAATCAGTGTTTCCCAAAGCCCAAGATGACATCCTCAAGTGCCTTGTTTTGTCCACAGACTGAAAGATATTCAGTTTAAGGAGTAAATAAACCAGAACTTATTCACATTTAAGAAGCTTGTATCAGCAAATTTTTACCTATTTTTTTCCTAAAAAGAAATGTTCAAATCAATTATCAAAATAATTGGTGATTAATTTAATAATTGACAAGTAATCGTTGCAGCATGTTATTATGAAAACTTGTGACAACGTTGAACTCAATGTCACAGATTTGCTACTAACTAATCCACATGGGCTTTAGGCATGGAAAGGTGCACAAATCATTATCCTGCTCTTCCCTTTATTGAGAGTAGTGATATTTCTGTTGTGCTAGAAAAAAGTTGGAGGTAAATTACCAGAGTGGCTACCTGGTGCCACATCTGCCAGTCCCCTTCACACAATGAAATTATACATTTTGTTAGGTGTTTTCTTCCATATTCAATCACATTTGAGGCATTGGGCTACCTGCCATTCTGGAGTTTACTGTCATAAAGGAGTAAAGAAACCAGAACATATTCACATTTGAAATATTCAAATCCATTATCAAAATAATTGGTGAATAATTGACAAGTAATTGTTGCAGCTCTAATCTATATTTAGTTCTGAAGAAGCTTATTTTAGCTTTGTACCAACTCAAAATCATTGACATAATCTGTTGCGTTTGCAAATCTTGTTTAACAGCATTCATGACCAACCTTGGAGTTTTTTCACTTTTGCTTTTGAAACATGAATCACTTCAGATAGTTAAGATGGTGGAAGTAGATGATCAAAGTTCAGCTATTGATTCAGGCATTTTTTGAATGTTTATTTTATTGATTCTTTTTCATTTTATTTTTTTTAAGAACGCTTTTGAACAACATACAATGTCCAAGTTTCTAACCTGTTTGTCACCTTGTCTAGGTGTGATTCTGAGGGACTCCCATGGTGTTGCCCAAGTACGTTTTGTCACTGGCAACAAGATCCTGAGGATCCTGAAGACCAAAGGTCTGGCCCCTGATCTGCCCGAGGATCTCTACCACCTTATCAAGAAGGCTGTGGCAGTCAGGAAGCATCTGGAGAGAAACAGAAAGGTATAGCAAGACATGGCCCAAAACTTAACTCGTACCCAATATTTGGACACCAGTAATGGTCAACAAGATTTAGAGTGTCATCTGGTGTAGTTTGCTGCCCTTCCCTGAAGGCTTGGAAAATCAGCTTTTATGCCTCTATGTAAACACTGTCTCAGTTGTTTGGAGGTACATTTCTACCCATATGATGCTCTTGAGTGAGTAGTTTACATAAAAATAATTTGCAAGTGCCACCAAATGCTTTGAACACCATAACTTGGATAAGCAAGCTGTTTTGAGTTTATTAAAATTAAGATGACAATTTGGTTGCGTTTTAGTGGAAATGCATTTTTTTTAAAATAAAATTTCACTTTTTAAAATTGTATTGAAATCAAAATGCTAAAAAAATAATGGTGCCTTCAAATGAAACTCGTGAGCTCATGTTTACAACATGGGAAATAGGGTAAACGATATGCTTGGCGTTCAAGTGGATAAGTTGTTTACAACACCGTTGCTAAGCAACAGCAATATTAATGTTACTGTCTGCATCTAGAAGCCACATAGGCTAACAATTTAGTGTGCAAAGATGAGGGTGTTGGGAATATCAACATTTTCCTCAGACATGAAATTACAAAAAAAACTGACTAAAATTACAATATATTAACTTATTATGCATTGAAAAAATTAACTTCCATGGTCATTTCTGACGTCAACAAACTTGTCACAACTCGGAGCTTTCAGAAACTTTCCACTTGAGAGGTCATGAATACCACAAGTACTCTTGTCAACACGGTAAACACGACCCGATTTGAAGGCACCATTACATTCAAAAGAAACCACCTCAGTGGTGAATGTGCTATTGGTATAGGCAGTCATTGGGGTTTACATGGGTGGGTGCACACATTCAGTAATACAAAATTTGTTACACTTTATACTCATAACATTTTGTTACTATACTTGCAGGACAAGGATGCCAAGTTCCGCCTGATTCTCATCGAAAGCAGGATCCACAGGCTGGCCCGGTACTACAAGACCAAGAGAGTACTGGCCCCCAACTGGAAGTAGTACGTATTGGTTCTGCTTTGGGAAGCTTTCCTTGTTGTTTTTATGTTTCAATTCCATTTTTTTATTATGAAAAAGGGTGACAGTTGAACTCAATGATGTCATTGACTTGCTACTAACTGACCCACATGGGCTATATGCATGAAAGATGCACAAATCATTGTCCTGCTCTTCCCTTTGTTGAGAGTAGTGATATTTCTGTTGTGCTAGAAAAAAGTTGGAGGTAAATTACCAGAGTGGCTACTTGGTGCCACATCTGTCAGTCCCCTTCACACAATTAAATTATACATTTTGTTAGGTGTTTTCTGCCATATTCATTCACATTTGAGGCATTGGACTAACTGCCATTCTGGAGTTTATTTTTCTGGGTCAATATAACCAAATATATTGATTGTTGATTATTATAATAGTAAACACTGACACTTGATATTGACTATTTTTCCTAGTCCTGCATTGTTTCCTTCAGTAGAGAAGTTTTATATATATTCTGTGGTGGTAATTTTAAGGAGTGCTCCCTCTAATGGTATGTTTTCTCTGTCTGTTTACAGTGAGTCCTCTACAGCTTCTGCTCTGGTGGCATAAACGCTTCACTTTTTGGATTAATAAAAAGAGTTAAATTGGAAATTGTGCTGTTGTCTTTTTTTTTTAAATTGCAAAGTGTTTTCCAGATATTGTGTTTAAAATTAGTTATGGGGTTGAGTAAAGAAATGTAGATGTATAATTTAGTGATAAACCATTAGTTTTGACTTAATTTATTCACTTTTTTAATAGTCGTATATCACAGCTGTTACCCTGCACTATATTCAATTTTAAGTTTTCTTCATCTCCTTGTATTTTTATATCTGGTATATTTTTTTGTACTACTTACTTTTTTACTGCCTTTTTACTAACATTAACGTTTTGCACTATGGAACTGTGATGCTGGAAACTTTCCCTCGGGATCAATAAAGTTACTATATCTAATTATAACAGACATTTTCTGTATATGGGAATGTAAACTGAAAAAAAATAATAATTGTGAAACAGGGAAATTGAAACTGCATAATTTGAGGTAAATTTCGCTTTACCTTTGTCTTTGAAAACTTCCTATCGTTTCTTAATCTCCCTAATTTCGTTTTCAGATCTTTAAATGAAGGTGATAATCTAATTTATATATAAAGGGTTTTCCTGGAGGTGAGGGAAATTACTGGTAGTTTCCATGCGTCATTACGTTACGTATCGCGTGGGAGGGGTTTATTACGTAAGGGGCGTGGCGTTTCGTGAGTGACAGCCACGACATCCAATCACGGCTTCGCTTGACGTCACGCTCGTTTTCTTTAAATACGAATGGTGTTGCAATCTGGAGTCATTCACTTCTACTACTACAACAACGACACAACACACCACTGAGAAACATGGAGAAAATATATGAGACTATTTGACGAAGGAGATCCAATAAAATGGCACCTACTTGCCGGAAAATGACGCGACAGCACATCGACGCATATCTGCCACCGACAAATACGCGAAATCCGTTGGTTTTCGACGAGGAATATCAGAATACGTGAGGTCAACATTCCCACTATAATCCAAGAAAAAGAAGTAACACAAAAAATGGCGACGGTTGTTGGTTCTGAGAAGGGTTCTGCTGAGCGGACTGCGATGGAGAGGTTCGGTAGCGGAGGGATGGCGCTTCTGCCTTGGACTAAACAGATGCTCACCGTACTGTGGGAACAGCTCAGACTGCTGGTTCAGGTCATATACTACACCTTCATCTCCGGTAAGAATAAACTTCTGACTTTGTTGGTGTTGGTTTGGTTCTTTGTTTATTTGCGTGTAACGGCCGGTAACGGCTCTCCATTACTTTGTTGAGTAACCGTTGACCGACCGTTGCTATTCTATGTTAATTCAAAAGTCCAGCAGCCGTTGACCGACCGTTGCTATTGTATGTTAATTCAAAAGTCCAGCAGCCGTTGAGTCGATACTCTCCTTTGTTATGAGTATCGTTGACGACATAACGTCAATTAACAATACAACTCTATCATAATAACCCTTATGAAAAGTCTGATTAGGTGCATGTTGTGTTTAGTTATCTATTTTTAGGAGACATTAGCTAGTTTTGTCTTGTTTACGTCCTAATTCAGCTATTGTACTTCCTCTGTCCTAAGTCCCGTTGTGAGTTTTATTTTGAAGGATTGTTATGTTATAAAATGGGCAGTGTTTTGCTTTCAGAATTAACAGGTCAAAGCAAGTTTTATGTCACAATTTGCATGGATTATCTTTTGAAAATGCCATCTGTGACAAAATTGTATTACCAGATGTACTTCTGATTATATTTGTTTATTTGTTTTGCACAATTTAAGACTATACAACATAACAAAAAAATAATATACAGTGCAGGAAGAGGCAAAAAACCCACTGGGCTTATCTGAAGCCTCCACCTAGAGACAAGCTTAATATAAATAAATAATATGACTACATAATAGTGATAAGAAAACAATTGGAACAAGATATATATATATAATAACAATAACAATACAGTAAATATATCAAAAAAGACAAGTGTGTGTGTGTGTGTGTTGCATGGAAGTGTATGGTTAGTGTTTGTGAGGAAGATATTGATTTAAAAATCTATAAAGACTTCTTCAAACAACATTGTGAGTGGGAAAAAATAAAAAAACATAAAACCAGATACATGGACAACATGGGAAAAAGCAATTACAAAGACACAGATGAATTTATATTGGATGTACATGTCAAAGTAAACTTCTGTTAATTATATTTTTTACCATGTCACACAGCCCTTTGATGGTTGTTATTATGGTCTTTAATCAAGGACAATTATTTTTTTAATAGTAGTTTTTCATGTCATGATGAGCTAAAGGAGATCACAATTAAACAGAATGTAATTTTATATCATTCTCTTTTGAATTACAATCCACTCTAACATTTTTCTCCTTATTTTCCAGTTTTCCAGATGTTCAGATTTGAGGTTCACGTGAGAATCACAGACGAGACGGGTCAACACATCCAGCACATGACTACGGCAGCAAACCCCACTGAATCCTTCCTGTTCTCCTCGTTGTTTGACGGAGACAACGGTGTGATGGTTGGAGGTTCGAACCCCCTCTCTAACTTCTGTGCCGATGTGGGCGACTCCTTCGCCGGGAAATCCACCGCCGAGGCCCTGCTGTCCACTCTGCGCGCCGACGACCTGTGCTGCGGACTGGTGGACGATTTCGTGTCTGGCACAGAAGACGGCATCTTTCTGGGACACCAATCCACCTGGAAAATGGGCTTCCCCGGCGACTGGAACATCTTTGTATCGAGCAGCGACAGCTCAAACGACGGCTGCCATAAAAGTAGTGAGAAGGTCTTCAAACAGGAAGTTTCAGAAGAGGAGAGAAGTATCCACTGGAGTAGCGAAGACGACCAGAACGTAGTCGAGTTTGACAGTGAGGAAAGTAAAGCGCTTTGGGAGTCTCTGTCAAAATCTAGTGATCCTTACAACCCCTTCTTTTTCTCTGCGTGCATTTCAACAAACACAAATATGGGGAGAAGTAAAGGCAAAGCGATGGACAGTGATGCTGACGTCATGTCAGTGAGCAAGTCCAGCGAGGAGATGTTGGGGCCTCTGGGCCTGAACGTCTGGGTCAGTCGTTCTGACAGCGAAAGCAGTTGGAGCAGCTGGGCAAGTTCGGAGGGTTCGAGCCCCGACATCGACGAGGAGAGCGAGAGGCTCTTGGAGTTCTTCAGCAGTCCCGAAGACCCTTACAATCCCATGTGCTTCACTGCACGCACATTCAGCAGCACATCACCTCAAACCACCACAGTTTCTAAACAACAGGCCTCACTCCCTGCACCTTCCTCCAAGTCAGACACCGACACGGAGGAGAAGGAGAGCAGCTTTCCTCCTTCATCTGAGGATGACGAAGAAGAGCAGCTGTGGAAAGCTCTCTGCCAAAAGGACGACCCGTACCACCCTCTAAACTTCCAGGCCTGCCTCCAGAGCTCCCCGACAACAACACTGCAGTCTGGAGATCCCATTAATGTCCACCACACACAAAACCCACCCACAAAGGGAAAGAAATGTGAAAAAGAGGCAAAAAGACGCCAAAAATCCAGAGTCACCAAGCCCTCGCTGCCAGAGAGGCAGTTAAAGCATCACTCCCATCCAGACAAAACACTGGTGCCCTGGAAAAGACCTGGACAAACACCTCAGCCACTGCCAGAGGAGAAGAAGGAAAGCAAGGCCACCACCTCCCAGAAAAAGGTAATTATTTAATAATAATTTACAGGATTACATGAAGCATTAAATGAAACCCCTGTGGGATTTGAAGTAAAAATAGTCTCTAGTACTCTGTAAATACTACAGAGCATTGAAATGAGAATTGTATACATCAAGACAAAAGGTTGAACCTAACTATTCCACTTTATTCCCTGGTAGACTAAACAGCTTAAATAGGACGTGATATAGACAGTGATGTCAAGTGATGACACTTTTCCCCCGTCAGTTTCTTTGGCCCAAGTAGATACCGAAGAACATGTGATAGCTTAATATCAAAGGAGTGTCGTCTGCTGACTGTTGCAGCCTCTTGTGATAAGATAAGGGTTAATTCTAAGGGTTTATTCCTGCCACAGAGCTGCTACATACTGTACCGCACAGTGTTAAACTGAGCTGTTGTTTGTTGTCGGTTAGCAACGCTGCTGGTCGTCATGACTAAGCAATGTCATGTGACACCGGCGAGTCAGCAGAGAGTTAGACTTCCACATTATGTAAATGTGCATGTAAAGTTGCAGTAGTATTGCAAAGTTATTTTAACACACACTGTTGCATCAGACTTGTTTTTCTGCCTCACAGTCTTATTCTGATTACACACCTGTCTGGAAAGTACGTGGTCTTTGTTGTGCATTGTGGGGTATTTTCACAGCCACTAAAAACTTAGCCCTGAGTGGTCATAACCAGCTGTTTAGTGACTTTTATTTGAAGTTTAGATCCCTCTTTACTCACATCAGTAGCAGATTAAAACCCCCCAAAAAGCACACACATCTGTATCGTTTTAACAAAATGTGTTTAATTGTCGTCTTCATTTCTTTCTGTATTTCAGGTGCGATTTTCTCCTCTGGTCCAAGTCCACGTCATGCGGACCTGGCCGTTTGCCCGCCAGGCGTCTCGTAAAGGACACTGGGAAGAAATGGTACGAGACCGGGACCGCTTCCGGAAGCGGGTCCGGGAAACGGAGCAGGCCATCGGCTACTGCTTCACCCAGACCCACAGAGAGAGGATCCGGGCGTCTCTGGACGGTGCCTTGAAATAAAGAAAAAAAAGTCCTGGACACTGAATGTTTTATTTCCTTTTTGGATGAGGACTCGTGATTGGTTGCAATGCAACAGTGATTTTTGATTTAGGCCAATTAGAAAATTTGATGTTAGGCCAACTTCAATGTTCGGTGTCAAGTTGAACAACCTTGTACCTCAAAAGGTTTTATACATTTTGTGACTCTTGCACTGACTGACACTTTCTCATATTAACCTCAGCATTAACGTGTGGGATGTTGTTTTTGTATGCCTTATACACTGACCTAGTAATGTAACTTATTTATGCCCTATGGAGCTTGTTGTTTATTTTTTACCGTTGGTTTTAACTATTTGTGTGAAGAAAACCACAGTCGTGAATGTAGAAGTTAAAAGTAGATTATGATGATATCGTAAGAAAGCAGAGCTTTTACAGTACAAAGTGTTTTGAAAAGTGTTTTGTTTAAGCATGTTGTGTAGATATGAAGTTCTGGTGCGGTTTTTGTCTTTATTGTTCAAATATTTGAGTTCTTGATTTTTAAGTTTTGTCTTGTTTGATGGCACATATTAGCAGTGTGGAGATGAATATCTTTATTATTATATTGACTGGAAAGATTCAAACACTTTGTCCTATGTGACTCACTCAGCTTCTCATGGTAACGTCATGTAGCCGGAAATATGTCAAAAAATTGTTGGTAGCAAATTTGTCATTAGGTGCTTTGCCAAATCAATAAAATTTGTTACACTATATAATTGTTCTCTGTTTCGTAGCTGCATGTTTTACAACGTGGCTCAAGATGTCACACGGTTTTATTTAACAAAAAATACCTTCCTGTTTCCTAGTAATGCTCTTATCTGTTCTTGGAAATACTTGTCCATCTGACATTTCCTGCCTCTTGAGCAACAGTAAAGTGGAGACAGTACACAAGGTCCCAGCAATGTGTTAACAACACACACTAGGTCACATTTCTCAGTGGGTTGTGTGTGCTATAGTGCACGTATCAGCTGTGACAGCCTTTTGTAAGGACACACTCTTTGGGAAATGTCTTTACAAAAGGCTGGAAAAGGTGAGATAAAATCAATTCAAATGTTTAGAAAATCATATCTTAAAATGTTGCGAAAAAGTTGCATGTGTGTCACTTAAAATACTGCAGTCACAAGAACAACCGCAGTCTGGTTTCAGCTGCCAAAACTGCAGAAAAGCAGATCTTAAAACCAAAGTCAGGGGATTTGATAACATGTCTAGTGCATTACAAAGCAGCACCTTTAGCCTCACTGTGGTGAAACAAACCAGTTTAACCTCTCACCCAGTTGGGACACACCCTGTGAGTTCAGTCTGTCTGGGTTTCCAGTGATACCTGTGTGTGACATCCACCTATGGTGAGACTACGGTTACTGCATCACCTGGTTTCCTTTGTTAGTGCTTTTATACACATTGTGCTGTACCTTCAATCGAAAGCGTTTATTGTCGTGTTAAAAACAAGTTTCCCTGTAACAATTAAATTCTTCCAAACACAAAGTATAAGAAATAAATACAAGAAGATCGATAAAGAACACTATGTTCAATATACGATATAATAGAAAACGCAAGCATTGATTTGGTGATTTGCAAATTAAAACCTTAAAACTTTGCTAATTTGGGATTGAAAAGTGGAAGTTTTTATCTTTGTTAAATATAGCCGTTATTTCAACAGCATTTCAGTGGCTCAGTCTGTAGTTAGGACCTGTTTCAACACTCAAATGTAGTCATTAATGCTGTTAAAACAGCAGTTATATTTCACCTAAAAAGAGTTCACTCTTCAACAACATTTAACCCAGTTACAACCTAAACGTCTAGAGCTGCAAAAGACAAATCAGTGTGTACTGTGTTTTACAGTTTGTATGCAGTCTGGTAATGTCTGCTCCTTCTTAATGTGTCTCAAATATTTAAGATCCAGTTAAATGTCTGTAGTATGTAGAAATTATTAAAAAATACACATTGGTTTTTGCTTTAACCCATCCCTGCCTCATCTTTAGGGCTCCTTGATCACTTCCTTCTCATGTACCTAGTGTCTCTCTCTCTGTTTCTCTCTCTTCTACACACACACACACACACACACACACACACTCAGGAGCTTATAATTTCCCAGAGGGCCGTGAGTCTCCGTGCAGACTAACTGCTGTAAGGCTGTCGTAAGACAAGGGTTAAAAACACCAAGTATGATGAAATGACTTTCCAGAGAGATGAAATCAATTAGCAGTTCTCCGACACACTCTCCCCACCCGACCCCTCCCACACACACACACACACACACACACACACACAGAGAATGGTGCAAAGGTGAGCAATTGCTGACACTGTTGCTGTGTCAACCCAGCGGGGGTCTTTTGTTGATGGTGTTCCCCCCTGCCCTCCCTCCCACATGTTGTGGATGTAATTGAGCTCCTGCTGCTCTTCTCACACAGAAAAAATGAAGGTTCTTTGGTGAGTTTAGTGGTTCAAAATGGAACAAAAAAAAACCTCAAAGATCCCCCTTTTAAAAATGTGTGAAAAGAGCTCAGTTTGGTTATGCTTTAATATTGCATTTTAGACATTTCACAGCATCAGGGAGGGTCTATTTGGAACCACTAGAGCATGCCTCTTCAGAAAACCTTTCAATAGAAGATCTCTGCTCAAGGAGACCATTTTAAAGGAACTGTTTTCAATAAATTAAAAGTCTGAATCCTATTAAATTAAACTGACGATAGCTACAACATCCAATGATATTTAACCAAACATTCAACCAACCAATCAGCCCAAAGTCCAGCCCAGAATATAAGACTGAAGCCAGAGTGATTAAATGAAATGTTATGTATTTAAAAGAAACAGCTGTCAATTGATTAAAATAGTTAATCGCGACTAATCGCAAATTAATCACAAATTTTTTACCTGCTCAAAATGTACTTTAAAGGGAGATTCGTTAAATATTTAATACTCTTATCAACGTGGGAGTGGGCAAATATACTTGCTTTATTTAGCATAAAAAAATATGCTCAGATCATAACATGGCAAACTGCAGCCCAACAGGCAACAACAGCTGTCAGTGTGTCAGTGTGCTGACTTGACTATGACTTGCCCCAAACTGCATGGGATTATCATAAAGTGGACATGTCTGTAAAGGGGAGACTCGTGGGTATCCATAGAACCCATTTTCATTCACATATCTTGAGGTCAGAGGTCAAGGGACCCCTTTGAAAATGGCCAAGTCAGTTTTTCCTCGCCAAAATTTAGCGCAAGTTTGTAGCGTTATTTAGTCCCCTTCGTGACATGTACTTTGATTTTCTAGTTTCATATGATATCAGTATCTTCACTCTAGCTTTAAAACTGAGCTCGCTACATCCTAAAAATCGCACGTTGCATTAATGCATTAAAGAAATTAGTGGTGTTAAAACAAATTTGCGTTATTATTGCGTGTATTATCGAGTGTTTTCCCCTCATTTGAACCAAGGTTCTTGAATACAGGGTGTCGTACAGGTTGTAAAACCCTTTGAGGTAAATGTGTGATTTGCGATTTTGGGCTTATTTCACTAGATTTTCCCAGGACTATAAACTAATAAGTGGACTTTGAGTTTACCTGACAAAGTTCTTCTATTACTGATGTTTTCAGAGGTTTTTTTTGCATCTTTAGTTCTTTACAGCCATCATAACACAGGGTTTCTGTGATGCAAGCCTGAAGAACCATTTTTGTCGAGAGTGTACATATCTAGATGCCTTTGTTGCTGGGGCTTTTAAAAGCTGACCTGTTGACATTAGCTGAGAGCTGAGACGTGAAAAACAAACTCTAATATTTGTTTTCTTCGGTGTGTGTGAGAGGACAGGGTGATGGGTGGTTGCATTTAGTTGTCTGAGGGTTCAGCGTCCTACAACAAGACACAAACGTCCATCAGAAATGGATGAATACGCCACCATCTCCTCCATTAACCCGTCCTTTCTCCTTTTTTTTTGTAGAACCCACTCCTCTCTTTGTATCTTTGTCTCCATCTCTTCCTCCTCCTCATCCTCTCCCAGCATCGTTAGCTCCGTGGCCTAGGCGACCCCGTCTCCAGGCAACCGGCAGGAGTGGCGAGGCGTTGAAAGGATTGCAGGTGATTGCAGCAGCGGCAGAATCAGCAGCAGCATCAGCAGAGGCAGTGGGTTTTCACTCACACACACACACACATGTGGTTGCCCCTCTCGCTCGCCTGCCAGTGAAGGGTATCTCCTGGGTCACAATTAGCTGATGATGCAATCTACCAGCAGCTATTGTGTCTGACACCAGCTCACGCAGACAGACTGCATGAAATGCAAAAGACAACAAAGCTAATCTTCCTGTTTAAACAGAACGCTTTATGTACAAAATACCAGGAATAACCACATGATACTTCTGCTCTGTTCATTTATATATTCTCTTTATGACTCACTGTGTGCACATTTAACCTTTAGGATCCACAGGGGATTAATGCTTTCACTTAGATTCATCTGGTCTGGCTCAGGGATTAACAAAATGGACTTTAAGGTCCCTTGTGGTGCATTCAAGGGGCTCCAGAAGCCCTCAGCAAAATACACAATGATTCACTTTAAGAGAATGAATGAAAACAACAATTAAAAAACTATCATTCTCAACACCGTTAATGTCCCCATATGTGCAACTCATACCAGTAATTATGCAGCAGACAGTATGAATAGTGTGTGATGAACACATAATGTGGTAAACAGTTATTTATTGCAGCATATGCCCATGAGAATTAGCATGCCTGACCAACACCCACACAGGCTAAACACAGAGCACTGACGTACACTGCTCAGTGGGTGAGTTTCAACAGTTGTAGTGTTTCATTTGAGCCAGTGGGGGGGAGACAAACCTCTCCTGTCTGGTCGACTACGTGACAAAACACACACAACAATGTTTACTCAGGGGGAACAGCAAGAAAAAGGCCACGATAGCTTATTACACGGCTACTTACTTAAGAAATCAATAATTTGACACAGAAATGGTCCACCACAGTCTGACATCAGAACTGGGCCCATAGCAACAGTCTGTTATACATAGCAACGGTCTGTTAAACATAGAAATAACAGACCATATGGTGCCTTCAAATGGGGTCAAGTGTCCATATGAACGCCCCCCTCTTGTGGTAGTCACGACTACGTAAGTGGAAAGTTTCTGAAAGCTCTGAGTTCATGACTCATGACATGTTTGTTGACGTTGTCAGAAATGGCGGAGGACATGGAAGTTAATTTTTCGTTGCATAATAAGTTAATATATTGTAATTTTAGTCGTGTATATTTTTTCTTCGTAATTTTATAATGGGTCTGAGGAAAATGCAGATATTCCCAACGGTCTCATCTTTTTCTTGTTATTATGCTTTTGCATTTACTGCATTATGTTACCCACTTGATAGCTTGCTAAATTGTTAGTAAATAAGTAAGTAAGTCAAAATAATAATCAACAATAATCATTGTCAACTTTTTCCATTAAAAAAACAGGTGATCGTATTAGAGTCCGAATTATTGTATTTTAATTAATATTCAAGTAAAAGGTGTCACTGTCTAAAATATAAACAGTTAATATGTTAAAATAATAATAATAATAATAATAACTGTCTTAACATGTCCTAAATATCTGATTACATTAGTGGTGGAAGAAAGTAATATTTTTACTTAAGTAAAAGTAGCAACACCACAGTATAAAAATACTCTCTAACAAGTAAAAGTTCTCAAACTCTTACTTACAAGTACAAATGTTTTAGCATCAAAATATACTGAAAGTACCGAAAGTGAAAGTACTCATTATGCAGATTGGCCCATTTCAACAGTTCTGTCTTATCTGTTTGTCTGTGGGATTTTATTACACAAATGTCTGTCGGCTACCCCAGGGATCATTAGAACAACTGTTCTCTATGAATTTAATAGGCCTTTTGAAGCCCTAGGTGAAATTCGGATTTGGATATTATATTATATATTATCATATTATAATATTTGATTGCTATTATTGATAATGTGTACATGAATGTGTACATTACTAATGGTACAGCTGAAAGGTGGAGCTCATTTTAATCACTTTATATACTTCTGGGTAGCCTGTGAATCCACCCTCGCGGATCAATAAAGTAACTTATTTTAACCTATAATATGACATAATCTCTTTGTTGATTATATTTTGTCATTAATATGAACATACAAAGTAACTAATAGTTATCACATACATGTAGTGAATTAAAAAGTACAACTTTTGCCTCTGAATTGTAGAGGAGTAGAAATATAAAACAGAAAATGGAAATACAAAAGTAAAGTATAAATACCTAAAAATTGTACATAGTAACTTTCCACCACTGATTAAAGTGGTATCAAAACCAGAAACAGTTTCATGCTTTGTTCAAATGTTCATCTGTAACTCAACAGTGATAAAACAGATGATTCAGAATTATATAAATAGGTTTACCACATTTGTTGTGGCTGTGAAAATGAAAACCGGAGGCTTGTTTTGGTCTTTGAGATAAATGCAGCTCCATGGTTACCATGGCATCAGAATAACCTCATTTACTGTAACTGAGTGTGTGAAGTATTTGGAGCTTCCTTGCACACCCAGAGGACCATATTAGGACATAATGTGTCATACAAGTCTCTCAGACAAGTAAAAAAACAAAAACTGTCTAGCTTAGTGTCTGTAACTCTGCTGCCCTCATGTGGTAAAACTGACAACATCAAGGTTTTCAGTCATTTACTGGTCATTTGTACCTTCAATTCAGACCTTTTAGAGTAAGAAAAACAACAGAAGCAGCTCCAGTGAAAGCTTTCATCCTCCTGATTATTTACCTGTGTCTTCCTGCATCTGTTAGAGACAACATAGTAGACAGCTATTTGTTCAACAAGAGGAAACAGGGTGCAAAATAACACAATAAATAAGATATTTTCATTTCCCCCATAACATTTAAATAAAAAATATATTTTTACAACTTGCTCAACGGGTTCAACACCCACAGATCTCCTGGTGACGTAGATGCATTCAGAGAAATGAGGTGATATAACGATAATATTCAATCAGCTTTCAAAGCATCTGGCTTCCTCTGTGTATGCAACGATTACAGTACTGAAAAGGGGGAAAAAACAACATTTAGATAAGGTCAGAAATAAGGTAAACAGGGAAATCATCTTCATATTGAAGCAGAACAACAATTACACTGTAATCCAATCATCCGCTAAGCTGCTTTAGGGGGATTCATGGCTCTGATCCGACTGATGGAGCATCAGCAGTGGTCTTCTTATTGAGGAACTGAGCTTATGATCACGAAGCTTTAAAAAAAAAAAAACACAGTCCTTGTTGCTTTTCAGAAACTAAGATGCATTCAGGAGTTTATCTGGTGGGATGTTAAAGTGTTTCATTAGACAAATGATCCTAACGAGGTTTCTCAGCCCAGAGAGGAATGTGTAATCATCATCTGAAATTAGTTTTTCATGTGACATCACTGCTATGTTCCCATCGGTCTGTGTTAATAAACAAAGTTGCTCTAGGATGGCGTACGACCCTCAGACTGGTGGCACTTTCTATAGTCAGTGGGGCTGTAACTAAGTACTTTTACTCAAGTATAGTATGATTTAGGTACATTTTATGCTACTTTACTCCACTACATCTCAGAGGGAAATATAGTACTTTTTACCTCGCTATATTTATTTGACAGCTGAAGTTACTAGTAACTTTTCAAATTAAGTATTTATATTAAAAAAAGACAACATATGATCAATTTATATCAATTAAACTGGTGGCTGGTCTAGTTTGGCCCCATTGTCATGTCTCAGATGTCTATGAGTTGTTGATGGGACTTTTCCCGACTTAGCTTTCAGATGGTTTCATTTAAATAAATGTTTGAATCCCAAAGAGATCAAATGAGCCAATATTCACAAAAAATCAAAGATTAGAAAAACAAAATCCAAAATATTCATAGAAATTTGTGCAGTTTTTCTTCTTTCCTCTCCCATCAATCATCTCACGACCCCTCAGATTTAGTGACCCTATGGCGGGCCCACTATACCGTGCTTCACTGTATAAGGTGGTTAAAAGTAGCTCCGCTGACCGCTGCTTTTTCATCAATTAATCATAATTAACAATCTAATCATGTAAAATATAATAATGTATAATTCAGTACTTCTTTACTTTTCAGACTTTATGTACAGTTTAATTAAAATACTTCTGTGCATTTACTTAAGTATGATTTTAAATGACTGACTTTTTGCCTGTAATGGGGTACTTATACTCTTAAATCCAACACATTGTTGGTAAAATATATATATGCTAATGATGTGTGTGTGAGTGTGTGCTTCATAACTAGTAACTAGCATGCACTAGGGCCCGTCTTAATAGCATGCACTAGGGCTTGTTGTAACTACCTGCCACTGATGGTATTGGTTCTTTAACTTCAGTAAAAGATCTGAGTACTTCTTCCACCGCTGTCCATGCTAGCGTGAGCTGCCCTCATGTTATTCACCAAACAGCCTCATATCCATCAGACTGGGAGTAGAGAGAACCAGCAAATGGTTAAAGCTCAAAGTCCAGCAGACAACAGTTCAGTCCTCAGTCTTCACTCATTATGTTGCATTATGTTCCTCACGTTCACCATTCAGACTCAGTGAGTGACCTTTAACCCACATCGTAATTCAGTCAATTTGGAGTCACAATTGTTGCTTCACCTTGTTTAAAAGCTCTTTTCTGAAACAATGTGCTCCAGGACTCATCTTTCCAAATTGTTGCAGTCAGTTGCAAAGGATAAAAGTTCACCCTCATGCTCACCCAGAGTTCAATCTGGTGCATCCAGTTAAGTTGTTCTTTGCCAAGGCTGGATGATATCGACTGTGGCTCAACACAGTACAAAGGAACTCAGTGGCATTTGATTAGCGGTGCTCAATAACACAGAAGCTCTCAGTAATTCACTGACCTGGTTGAGAACACTTTCTCTCTTTTCTGTCCAGACATTGATGTACTTTGTTAGAAGGTAGCTCTCAGATAAACTGTTTACAACGTGATCCATGAATTAGCATCAAGAACTGTGTTATTTGTGTTGAGTAGGTTACAGCTAATATCTCAACTAATCGCAACATAACTGTCTGTAAATATGGATCAGACAAATATGTTTATTGTGTGTTTTGTCTTCCCATAATGATTTATGTATTTCACTTTACATTTTTTTCTCTTCCTTGTTTTATTTATTCACAATCCACAGTAGTATAATCCTGTTGTTCTGATTTCCTCTGACAACCCTGAAACTTGATAATCTGAATGTGTTTTCCCTGTGACGCAGGGACCAGAGGTGCTTTACTGGGACGGTTCAACAACATTGGAAGAGTTTGCTTTTCGACATCAGGATAATTCAGTAAGTAAAACTGACTTTAAACACTTGATCATGTGGACTTTTTGTGCTGTCCATCGCAGTAAATCTCGGTCATGTTGCACTTTTCTTGAGCTTCCAAAACTCAGTTGGTACGCAGCACTTCCATGACAAGAAATATTTAATTTACGTCTTGGTTTGTTGATGCTGTTGTCCAGTAGTGAACAGCTGAACTGAAATCTGATGCAACAAAAAACATCAGTCCTGCATACTTTTGTTTCTCAGCCAGCTGGAGGATGAATTGACATCATGTGTCCACCAGAGGGAGACAGAGTAATACAGAAAATACCTCACATGTTTTGTAGATTTTGAGTCTTCTGTAGAGGCTCAACTTGATGATCTCTCTCACTATAGAAATAGATGTATAAATTAAAGTTAAGAGACAATGACATAAGAAGCATTTTCCGGTTGACTTGAAGCAGCTGGATACAGAAAACTCCATGTGTATTATTTTGACAGTGAAACATTGATATTTGTGACAGAAATAGTCTCACTTTCAAGCTTTTTTCAGGAGCTTTTGACCATATCCCTTGGCCTTCTTCAGTGAATGGAATTTGCTGAGGTGTCATCACCTGACCTGATCTAAATACATACATTTGGTTGCTTGATAACAAAATTTCAGACCTTGAACTTTGAGGTTTCAACATGTACTCTCATTTCTTTCGTGTGTATATCACAAGATATGTGTGCTGATTGTCACCTTTATATTTAGTATTTATCATGTATTTCATGTAATTAAGTTAAAGGTGCCATATTGTAAAAAGTGAGATTTTCATGTCTTTTATATTATAAAGCAGGTTTAAGTGATATATAAATACTATGAAAGTATCAGAAACTGTGCGTTTGAAACAAGCCGTTAGGATTTCTGTCCCTTTGTGATGTCACAAATCTACAATATTTAGACCATTTCACAGTTTTAAACGTAAACATACTAAATGTGTCCCAGTTTATTTCCTGTTGCGGTGTATGTGAATTACATCAACTGACGGGATGTAAACATGGACCCAAGCTGTTTCCTAGAAATGCAATTCCGTTACCATTCCATTGAAATGTGCTAAAACGGAGCGTTTCAGACAGGAGGGTGAATACAGGTATATTCAGACAGACAGTATGAGAAAAATAATGTGGTTTTTGAACATTAAAGCATGTAAACATGTTCTAGTAGAAACCCAAAATACAAACATGAACCTGAAAATGAGCATGATACGTCCCCTTTAAAATAGTTCAAGCAACAATTAACCACATTTTCAGGTGCTGAAAGTGATTGAAGTGGTTGAAGAGATTGAGCTAATCACCTCAATAAACATACACCGAACAAAAGTACAGCTTGTTCTTATTACCGGGGCGTCAAATACCAACGCTTGGTCACGGCTGTCAAGTTTGATACCACCGCACAAGGTACCCTTTCGAAGCGCTATGGGACGCACCGGGCTTTCCATTTTTCTACAATGTAAACCCATCCGTGGCAACAGTCAACGCATAGGGAAAGTGTGACGTAGTTTAAAGAGCCAAAGAGACACACCGGGTGGGTGGGAGAGGAGGTGGATGGGTCCAACAAACACAGGACTTTCATCCAGGGGACTGCTGCTTGTGTCTCGTGCGTCACGTTATAATCAGCTGTTCGTTTGTGTCCTTCGTTCACAACGTCAAGTCACATTTGCACCGTACAAACGCAGTAGTTTTAAGCCCAACCATGTTGTTTTTTCCTAAACCTAACTAAGTGGTTTTGTTGCCTAATCCAAAGCAAGTGTTTTTGTTTAATTCACAACATTAAGCATGTGTTTACATCGATGGAAAAGTGACACCAAGGGGTCGTTAAGCACGTGTTTACTGCGACGGAAAAAATGACGCCGAGGGGTCTGACAAAGCTTCAGTATATGACGAATTGGGATGAGAAGAACTCTTCACTAGTGCAGGAGTGTTTTTCTTTCTCTGATTGTTATATGGAGTATAAAGCTTGGACTCTGAAACCCACCCGTCTCCCTCAGGTGATAAATATATTTTTTTTAAATTTAGGAGCAGAGAAGGGTGAAGCTCCGTCAGGCCTGCAGACTGTTACACAAGTCACAAGCTCTCGTATGGAGCCGAGCCATGCATTATTCAGCCCACATTTACATAAGACACAATGGGGCGAACAGTGCCAGACATGTACGACTGAGCTGTGCGTGCATATCTAGCGTACGGCGTGTGTGAGAGTTTCTCTGAATTTCTTTGCCACCTGGGGTTTTGGCTGCTTTTCCAATGGATGTTGGACGAGGGCAAAGACCCTGAGACTCTTCAGTGAATCCCTGAAAGCTTTGGTTACCCATTACAACAAGAGAGAGAGAGAGACAGAGCCAGATAAATAATGATATTGTTGCTGTGCACATTTGTCTTTTTTGCCTCTCTCTCTCTCTCTCTATCTGAAGTCTCTGTTTGCTGAGGGCCTGAAGCCAAACCGGGCTTTGTGCTATTGTTAAATAAACACAGGTCGGATTAGCCGTGAGTTACTGCAGAATTCCTTCACCATGATGAAATAGTTCTGCTGCGTAATATGGAGCTCCAACAAATAACGATTAAGAGGTTTATATGGCAATCACTGCTTCCCTTTGTGGGAAATTGGGAAGAATTTGGATAAAAGTGCATGAACTCTATGTTGCTAGAAAACCAGTAAACCTTATTATTGTACAGCAGCAGACCCACAATACACAGTGCATGCAAATAATAATTATTTCAAATGATTATTGTTTTGTGCTGCTAGGTTTTGCCAGTTAGCCTTGACACCAACACTCAGACCTTACACTGCTGTTAAAAGGAGACAGGGCAAGATATTTATGCAAAACACTCCTAAATCACAAAGTCAAATTGTAGGAAAACAGCCTCTGCTGACTGAGGCCTTGCAGATTAACCCTGTTCACCAAATTGAAATTCTGGCTTTGGTTTGGATGCTTCCATGCCAACAGGAAATGACTATTTGAAATTTAAAAAGAAAATCTGAACTGTGTCCAGCGTATGTGTGTATGTTGTGTCCAGAGGGATATGAACTAGGCAGCCATTCCTCTCTTACTAACTCATAAACTCACTCATTCACGTTTAGCAGGCTTCAGATTTACCACAACAAGGAGCTGTTCAGTGATTGTGGGAGCAGTTGTTGCGAATAATTCACACTAAAGTAGCGGCGAAGTGCAGCCTTGCATTGTCTATGGAAAGCTGCGGCGGTCGCTCCCAAGCTCAGAAGGCTGCGTTCGCTAAGTGCAGCCAAATTAAAAGTTGGGAAAAGCTAAACTTATAGTGGCGAAGTACGGCCAGAGAATACCTGCAGCCAATCAGTAAACAGATCCTGTGACTCCTGTGACATGTTGACCCATGTTACAAAGAATTTCTTATTGCCTGAAACACATGCCTCCCGGCTCCACAAAAATGTTTGCGAGCCGCTGCCTGTAATGAATTTGTCATTACACCTGCAAACCTGTGTGACCGATAGGAAAGGAACATAACAGCAGCAGCAGTTTAGACCTGCAGATGTCGCCTCCTGCTGGCATTTACTGTCAAAACTGCAGCTTTCTTTTTATATATCTGGGATCTTTGTGTGAGAGTTAAAGATCACTTGTCCCACCAGTTGGCTAAAATCAAATATTTGATGGATGTGGAACATCACGGAACTTGTGGCTGACATTTTTGTAAATATTATCTATTTCTTTTAGTTAAAATCTATGAACTGGACATAACATTAAAGGTTTTCAGGCACTTCAGGACCAATAGACAGTCACCTGTTCAGAGCAACCTATTATACTAATTAAAGGTTCACTATACGGTATTCAGAGCATTAATATACAGCAAACAACTATTAGCTATGTAAAGATGTAGAGGAGTAATGTCTACCTGAGCAGAGAATGAAGTCCCCCTCCCTCTGTGTGTGTTGTAATCTGAGCTTCTCTGTGCTTTGTTGACATAGCCGGGCCGCCCGCACGTGGCCGCCACTCTGCACTGAGCTCATACGGCCGTTGCGGAAGCGTAGCACACACCCTCCGGTTCGGTATTATCTGTCAGCACTGTTGCCGTTGTTTTCACTGTTAGTACCGTTAGCTGCAAGCCACCTGCTCAGCCGTCGTCATGTTGAAAGCCGTGCGGAGGCAATAGAAATGCTCCCAATCTCGCATTTAGCACCTTTTGTATCCAGCACCAAAGAAAGGACTAAATCCAAAGACAAAAAACTACAGTCGTAACACCATTTGTATGTACTGTAGGTGGCACAATTTCCAAATTGAAATGTCAGAACTGCAGTAGCTAGTTCTCTTCTTGCCTGTATGGGAAGTGCAGGTCCAGAATTGAAGGTCCAAATCTTTTAGTGACATTGACTGAGCGTGGCACCAGGTGCTTCTGGGTAACCTTGCTGGCGTAAAGCATAAAAGACAAGCTGGGTTTCTTTAGCCTCTTTTTGTGATGTTGACATCCCATCATTTCTGAGTATGACACTGAAAATCTCAGTTTCATTTGCCCTTCTCTGAATTGAAATAAGAGTTTAGTTTTACAACTTTTTGTTACAATAGATATATTGTGAGCATAAAATATATGTATTGCAAGGTAACTTTTGTCACTGTTTCTTCAAGCGAGAGACCCTCATAGAGTCCACAGCTTAATGAAGAATGCTCCCCTTCCTGTAGGCCTATATGTCATGAAGAATCCTGGTCATAGATGTCAATTTTGCCTCTGTTTTCAATTATCTTTTCTTTGCTCTGTTACACATTTCTCACGACTATTGTCAGGCCAAGAACCTGTCCATACAGCAGGAAAATGGAAAATGTTTCATATACCTATATTTCTGTCTTTTATACTTCTGTGAAAAGAGGCCCCACGGTGTTTGCAGTGGGTAGGACGGGGCTAAATCCTCCATCCTGAATCCTGCTCCTTGCCTCTGTGTTTGCTTTCTCTTTGTTTTCTCTCGTGTCTTTCAGCAGCTCCTCACACACACACAACTGAAGACACTGTGTGTCCTGGTGGTTTGTTTTTTGTTTCCGCAGCATCAGTGAAAGTGCAAAGGAATCAAACTGCTGTTCCTGGCACACTTTGGTGTGAAGTAACAAGAAATTACAGCGGCTGAACACGACAAGGACAAACACAGCGGACATGTCTACAGTAAAATAAAAATGTCAACATGATGGAAAACAGTACAATAAAAAAGCACGAACTGACAAATGAAATTCAGCATGATTGAGATAGCCCTTAATCCAGGAAATGAAGTCATAGGGGAAGTGAGTGTGGCAATCAGTGAGAGATGGTATTATTTGATCATGAGTGTGTCTCTTATGTCCTAGAAGGAAAGAAAGGAAGGAGGCAGAGAGAGAGAGAGAATCAGATCAGATGCTGCATCCAGGATTTCTATCTGTATGCTGTTGAGTTATGTGCACATTATTCATTCATCAACAGTGTGCATGTGCCTGCATACATACCCACATATTATTTAAAGCTGCACTAATCAATATTTTATATTAACAATGGATCAAATGACTATGTGTAATGTGAAAGTTGTTGCTTGTAGTGACGAACCCACAGAGATTTATCAACCGACTCTACAGTTCTCCTCTGGTCTACGGAGCGTTTTAGTGTCTTTCAGCTCATTATTTTGTTTTTCTGGTCCTCAGCTTCATTGTTTTGGTTTACTGTTGATTCCAGATGCAGCAGGCAGCTGTTTTCAGTGAAAAAGCTCTGATAAATCCACTATATGGTACATGTTCAGCACCAGACGGCAGACAGACAAAGTTAGTGACTATAGCTGGTGAACATAGTGGAGCCAGATATTTCCATAAGGAGTTGGTAGAGACACAAAACAGAGCTAAACGAGAGTGACTATTGGACTTAATCAGGTAGACAAAAGCATGACTCCAATGGGACAATAATGTTGCTGTGTGTCTGCTGGATGTGTAAATAGGCAACTCTTTTCTAACTTGTTTACCATAACTTAATAAGGCCATCACTTTATAATAACTTTATTACTTCATTGCGCTGGTTGCACGATGGTGCAGTGGTTAGCACTGTCGCCTCACAGCAAGACGGTTGCAGATTCAAATCTGGCTTGGGGCCCTTCTGTGTGGAGTTTGCATGTTCTCCCCGTGTTAGAGTGGGTCTTTTCAAGACGCACCTTGCTGCAGTGATGTATTCAGGTGTACTCAGTGGAAAAACTCCAGTTCTGTAAAGTGAAGCCAATGCAGAAGTGCCTTAAATTTGCATTCTTTCTAATAGCCAGCAGGAGGCGACTCCTCTGGTGAGAAAATGAGCCTACTTCTCTCTTGATTTATTACCTCAGTACACATTGTAAAAATGAGTTTTAGTAAATTATGGTCTCATTTAGAGTCAAATAGACCATAAAGCAGGGGAGGATGTGGCTACCTTGTGATTGACAGGTCGCTACCACGGCGTTGTCCGGTCTGGGAGTTGTCCGTGTTTTTGTCTTACAACTTTAACCCTTTCACAGAGTGTTTTCAATTCATGAAAGTTAATTGTAACATTTTAGTTGCCTAAAAATGTCTTATTCAGCATTCGGTCATATTAAGCTCCACCCTACCGTGTCACTTCTGGTTGCAAAAAAACAAGATGCAGAAGCAGTCCACAAACCAATGGGTGACATCACGGTGACTACGCCCACTTCTTATATACAGTCTATGGGTGTACTCCAGGACTGTGGGAAATCCCTGTTGTGTGTGTTTACAGGTGCAACAGAGCGTATTTCTGACCACACCCAACAGCGAGAGTACTCTTTAGATTCAGATCACAGGCTGTGCCTTTAAGTATAACAATTGCATATGCATTTTGTGTGCATGTTTAAGTGTTTTGTTTCAGATCTGCAGCATGTGTGTAAGTTCAGCTTTAGGACAGCAGGCACCTGAACACACACACACATTGCAGTACTATTATTGTAGCTTGGATTTACTGATCTGTTAACCAGTGATATCATACCTTGTCTGGAAAAGTCTTCACTGTTCTTTTTACTATGTGAGCACTTTATCTTCACACACAAATCCACCTCAAATGGTAGAGAAATTCCCCGGGCTTTAAGTGGCGAGGCTGTGTGTGCCGACCTCTACCTGCCCTTCAGCTCCTTCTGCCTCGTCAGGAATTTCTTTTGTTGATGTTGAGATGCTTCCAAACTAAGTGCTGCCAACTGAAACCAAACAAGGCTGAGAGGAAAATCGAGCAAATGCACACAAAAGTCACCAAATGTGAAAAATATGCTCCCCTCTGGCAAACTCAGAGTGTTTTGGATAAACGGTCAAATTGAGCCTGATGACAAGATTGTCGAGAAATCTGTCAGCGCTGCCCACTGAAAGCAGGAGTCTTGTTGGAATTGAGAGATGATTGCATAACAAGGAAATCACAACAAAAAAGCCATGGGAAGTTCAACATGCTTTAGTGTTAGAAAATGAGTCTTTCTATTAAAATCCCATGCTCTGGGGTTTGGTATATGAAGAACAGCTGATGGATAACAACGGTGTTCTTCACACTGCGCTCCACCCTTTTGGAAATTACTGTTTTTGGCGAGGAAATTCCTGCCGACTGTGAACTTAACAACAACTCAGGTCAACTGTTTTTCCTCCAAGTGTGGATTTCAAAATAATAGGTCTGCATGGAAAAGGTGTCAGGATGTTGGCATAAGCACGCCACCACACGTCTCCTGGATGTGGAGTCTCTTTGGAAAACTAAATTCCAGGGGGCTCAGACTTCCTGACGAGTGACTCAGAGCAAACTGTGTCTGACAGCTGACGGGGGACTCTTATTTAGAAAAACCAACACTACGTTTGCTGCATGTAAACATTAGAGCCTGACTGACATACCAGCAGGCTGATATCATTGTTTGATATAGGCTTATCACAGATATATTAGTATCGGTGACAGATAGAAACTGCAGTATCTGAATGTTTTGGTAATGCTTTATTTCACAGATCTGTAACTTCCTCTTAATTTCCCCCGCTTCGAATGTTATCAGCCCATTAAATGGACGTTATCAGTTGTTATCACTCCCATAATTATGCTTCAGAAGGACCAAACGGCCCTCTGGAGTTTCCTGGGAAGAACTGTGTGATTTGGTACTAATTACAGGGAAATTACTTGAGACAGTGTTCAATTGGTAGACTTCCAATTAATCAGTTAATGAAATGTCTATAGTCAGTGTACAGCCGGTCAACAGAACATGCAAATATGCCATATTTAACTGCAGTCAACATATACAATTAGACCTAATCATATATGGAGATAGTTACCAATAATAAATGAATCATGAATAAATATTTATCTGGAAATCAACAACTGCTTATAAAGTCAAGTAACTAAATCCTAATCTTGCTTTATGGTCTATTTGATTCTAAATGGGACCATAATTTACTAAATGAACATCATGCTGTATTGAAGAAGACTTGAAACTAGCGATTGAGACCATAAACTCATGTTTACAATGTTTACTGAGGTAATAAATCAAGTGAGAAGTAGGCTCATTTTCTCATAGACTTCTATACGATCAGACTTCTTTTTGCAACCAGAGGAGTCGCCCCCTGCTGGCTGTTAGAGAGAATGCAAGTTTAAGGCACTTCAGCATTGGCTTCACTTTATAGACCCACAGGTAGCCCACTAATCCTATAACTAAAATAACTTTATCTACATTTTCTCCATAATTAATATCTCATTATCGTTCTTTCATGGAAACTTCTTAGAACAGAATTAGGAAATAATGTACTAAAGTGTT
This sequence comes from Sebastes umbrosus, assembly GCF_015220745.1. Classification (NCBI taxonomy): domain Eukaryota; kingdom Metazoa; phylum Chordata; class Actinopteri; order Perciformes; family Sebastidae; genus Sebastes; species Sebastes umbrosus. Next base: position 6,123,013 of record NC_051272.1, read on the forward strand.
ACCAATCGTAGTCTGCATTTTTATGTACTTTTGACCCTTATTTTATTCACGGTTTTGTTTTTATAAATATCACTTTTATTGTTTTTATTATTAGATATTGTAATGATTGAATTTCAAGTAAATTAAACCTTTTTTAAGTATTTTTTTAGTGCATTTTTTCCCTTTTGTTTATTTATTTTGGATAACAGACAGTAGTGAAATAAGGGGGAGTGAGAGAAGAGATGACATGCAACAAAGTTCCCCATCTTCACACTCAAACATTGCAATCACTTGGCCAGAATCTGAAATACATCAAGACACCACATTACCATCAATTATTATATTATATCGATAGTAAAAATGTGTTGTTCAAAATCATTACACATGTTTTGATATCCAAAAACTGAGTCAGTAGTTGGTATTTTATCAGTATCAGCCTCACAAATCCAGTTGGGCTAATGTTGCATCACCTGGTCCCTTGCCCCCCAAGAATATCTTAAGAATAATAATGCACTGCATCCATCATGGGTTTCCGTTTGTGTCGTATATACAGCATACACACATGGGCTTAGTACTTCTGCTGCAACTAAATAAAGTGCCCAACAAAATGCAAGCTGACTTGGATGAGAATTAACGTGTACGTTGAGTAATTAAAATCAAAGCTTTTCTTAATGAGATTCCTAATTGGTTAAAGGAAGTCTTTAAGCTCATAATCAGCCTCTTCCCGGTTAAATCACCTAAACACTAAGGTGGCACATATTTTAAAGAGTCCGAAATCAGCACATTTTTCATTCACTCTACCCCAATTACTGCCAGGAAAACACTGGCCGAGCAGCTCCTCTCCTCCTCTCCTTTCTCACTGTAGAAGCTGGCTGTTGTGTTGCCTTTAAGAACTGATAAATATGTCGTAACTATGAATTACACACATTAATAACCCCTAAAATATGACACATGACTGGTGGGATTAGTACAGATGTGATTGGGGGTGAATTTTAACATGTGTTACTGTGTTTCTCGACGTACAATCCCAGATCAAAATATACGTTGAAGGGCCCTGAATATTGTCTTCTGTGATTGTAATGTTAAATGTATGTATCCTTATTTCTTGTCTTGATTTTTTGTCCTTTCTGTGATGTTGCAAATGGAGCTGCTGTGATGCAAAAAAAATTTCAGACATGTCTGACCATAAAAGTATTATCGTATCGTATCGTATCGTATCGTATCGTATCGTATCGTATCGTTTCACTGATAGATATGAAAGCCCCTCAATTTGTCAACTATGTGTATTTACTGAAACCTACACTTGGATGGAGATGAAGACATGCATTGTATTTATCCAGCGTGTAAACACAAAACAAAACTGAATTTAAATTATATCAATTCAGTTTTGAGATGCAGTTGCACTAAGAGAACAGTATGAAAAGTAACTGCATTCAAACTATAGTTCGAAAATATTGTAAAAATTACAAAACTATGTAAAAAAACAGGTATGACAGGTGTTAAAAGGTGAGAAAACTGCCCTATAATTGAGTCTAACTTCACCTTTGCATTTTTGCATCAAGTGACGACAGAGCAAGCACATTTTGGCAGTCAATGCCCCAACCTTGTGATCAATGAAAAACTTGTTCTTCCACCTGCGTTTGCAAAGGTTTGGAGGCAAACATGGGTATATCAACAAATTACTACTTCTATTGCTTTTGGGAACTCCCCTTATTATACTGAGATACAGGTACAACAAAACCAAGAGAGAGATGGGGGATGACATGCAACAAAGATCCTTGGCTGGCCTTGAAATGGGTAAGCTACAAACCCCTAGGCTACCAGTATACCCCTATTGTCAAATTTTACTGTCTCTTATTCAGATTTTCACTCACATAACTACGGCTGTAACCTGGATTTTAGACATATTGAGGTCACAAGAACAAAGTTAGTCCCCTGGCAGAAATGATTGACAAGCCACCAACCAAACTTTGTTAAAATTCAGGATGATGTTTCAAGATGTTTATTGTCACGTGTTATACAGTACAGTCGTGTGAAATGCTTTTGCTGGGAGGCTCCATAAAGGAAAGAAAATAAATAGTAAATATACAGTACAAGGACATATAATAAAATATAATACAATAAAATATGATAACAAAATATAAGAAGCAATGAAAATATCCATTTAAGAATAAAATTAAAAAAATTCTGAGTACAACTGTTCAATTATATTTTCTTAAATGGATATTTTTATGTCACTCCGGTTATACAAGTACAGTCGTGTGAAATGCTTCTGCCGGGAGGCTCATAAAGGAAAGAAAATAAATAGTAAATATACAAGGACATATAAAATATAATACAATAAAATATGATAACAAAATATAAAACGCAATAAAAATATTTATTTAAGAAAAAAATGGATACTTTTATTGCGTCTTATATTTTGTTATTATATTTTATTGTATTATATTTTATATATACAAGGACATGTAAAATATAATACAATAAAATGTGATAACAAAATATAAGAAGAAATAAAAATATCCATTTAATACAATAAAATATGATAACAAATTAACAACAAAATAACAAATTCTGAGTATTTTAATAAAGAAGTTAATTTAACTATTTAATTATATATTCCATAAATTCTATATCGACACATTATAAATGTCTGGTACCAGGTATGTAATTCTAGTGGAAAATTACTTCCATTTAAATATATATATATATATATACACAATCAGGCTTAAAATACAGCATGTGTGGAATTGTAAATATAACCTCAAGATTCAAGATTCAAGATGTTTATTGTCACACCGGTTATACAAGTACAATCGTATATATATATATATATATATATACTCTCTCCCTCACAAAAAGTGCAATAAACAAGTGTAATACTTCAATCAATGCAATATGTGCAATCTAAAAAAAAAGAAAAATGCCTGTGCAATATTTTTATAGTATGCAACCTCTACTGCTCTCATATATATATATATAATCAATATATTCATTGATTGAAGTATTACACTTGTTAATTGCACTTTTTGTGAGGGAGAGAGTTGTATGATTAAATAATAAACCTCTTCTTTATGTCATTATAATTCATAAAGCTTTTATTATAAGCTTGTTTTCATTTTCTAATCTTTAATGTTTTTATAACTGTTTTAATTATGTCTTAATGTTCTTTTGCACTTTATCGCAATGTTGTTGAGTGTTTATGTAAAGCACTTTTAATTGCCCTGTTGCTGATATGTGCTCTACAAATAAAGCTGCCTTGCCTAAAAGTGCAGAAATGTAACTTAGGACCAAAGCAGTCTGCAATAAAAAAAAAAAAAAAAAATAGAAAAATCTCCTTCAAGCTCAGAAGAGCCTGTTGTTTTCATTTTCATCTTGTGAGGTGGTAACTCATATTTCCGGGCTTGAGAGTGAGTCCCTGAAGGCAGCGCCGGCCCTAGCGGTGCTCGCTGAGTCTCCAGAGATCCATGGAGACAGAGAGAGAGACAGAGACACAGAGAGAGAGAGAGAGACAGAGACACAGAGAGAGAGAGAGAGAGAGACAGAGAGGAGGAGGAGATGAACTAGAGACTCATACCGGATCATGGCGGCGCCTCTCGGCCGGGACACTTTACCTGAACACTGGTCTTACGGGGTCTGCGGGGACGGCCGGGTCTTCTTCATCAGGTGAGAGAGAATAACCGCGTTAACGGGAGTTACCGGAGTCTCTCTGCTGTTTCCTCTCCGGTGGTGTAACAGGTGTTTTCTCTCTCTGCAGTGATGAGGTTCAGACTACCACCTGGCTGCATCCGCGCTCAGGTGAACCTGTAAACTCCGGACACATGATCCGCTCAGGTAACGATGGCTAACTGAGCTAGATCACCTGTTTCTGTTCACCTGTTTGTTCACCTGTTGACTTTACTGTGTCTGCTGCTGAGAGGGAGGAAACTTTCAGGTGTGTCACCAACAAGTCTGTGTTTTTGGTTTTTTATTTCACAGACCTGCCTCGAGGATGGGAGGAAGGATTTACAGACGAAGGAGGCAGTTACTTCATAAAGTAAGCACCTGTCACCTGTCTTATTAAACGCTCACCTGCGCATTACTTAAAGTTACCGAGCAGCTTAATATGGCTGCTCTCTCTAATGACCCAGAATGGATTTAAATGGAGTTGTGACTGCTGCGACTATAAGCTACCTGTTGACCCTCAGGTGACCTCACTGCTTCCATGTGTTGCTGTGTTTTGAGGTGCAGACATCTGACATGTGTTATCTCATCTTCGACCTTTTGGCATTTAGGCTGCATATGCTGTTTTATTTTGCATTGATGCAAATTGTTTGGGTGCTCTTTGAGGTTTAATTTGTGATAGGTCTATACTGAGATGTACAGTGGTGGAAGTCCTGCATTCAAAATTTAGGCTATGTAGGTAAAAGACATCTCCATTGACACTTTTAAAGGTCCCATGTTATAACAAAGTGAGATTTTCATGTTTTTTTTGTTATGTTCATAAGATACACCTCGCTATAACTAATGCAATATAATACAACAACCGTGCAATCTATGCTGTAATGTTCAGTTTTTTGTTGAAAGTCACACATAATGGGTTATTAAAGTGGATATATACCAATATTTTTAAAGGTCCCATATTATAAGAAAGTGAGATTTTCATGTTTTTTTATTATAAAGCAGGTTTAAGTCCTATATAAATACTGTGAAAGTATCAAAACGCTCAATTCACAGATAAACACACACAGCCCGTATTAAGAAACTCTGCATTTGAAACAAGCCGTCAGGATTACTGTCCATTCGTGATGTCACAAATATACATTATTTAGACCCTTGACACAATTTTAAACGTAAACATTATAAATGTGTCCCAGTTTATTTCCTGGTTGCAGTGTATGTAAATGACATCAGCTGACAGGATGTAAACATGTACCCAAGCTGTTGCCTAGCAACGCAATTCTGTTGCAATTCCGTCAAAATGCGCTAAAGCGGAGCGTTTCAGACAGAGGGTGAATACAGGTATATTCAGGCAGACAGTATGAGGAAAATAAATGTTTTTTTGAACATTACAGCATGTAAACATGTTCTAGTAGAAATACAAAATACTAGTATGAACCTGAAAATGAGCACGATATGGGACCTTTAAGACAAACCTTAAATACATATTTATTTCCAATGGCCTTTGGTAGCTCTTAACGGATTTAATGTTTTAGTATTTCATAAACTGTTATTTTGATAAATTGCTCTTACAAGTTTTATTCTGTTTCTGTTTTAGATTTGTGCACATATTATAATATTGCCTTGTATTTTTCCATTGCAACTTATTGTTTTGTTGATATTTTACTCGCTTTTCACTTTGGCTTGTGCAGCATTTTGGTTAACTCTGGTTGTTTTTAAACGTGCTATACAAGACTTGACTTGACTAGAATAGTCAAAGTTAAGGTCAATACGTCTTAAAAATATTGGTATATATCTACCTTAATAACCCATTATGTGTGACTTTCAACAAAAACTGAACATTATAGGATAGATTGCACGGTTGTTGTATTATATTCGCATTAGTTATAGCGAGGTGTATCTTTTGAATTGAGTGCATATAGATGGAGAGGAGAGTTGAGGTTCATTATGATGTAAATGTGGTGAAAAATCTATAATCAGTTGTCCATTTGCTGTTGTTGAACATGCTTTCTGTACTCTGCTGTTGACAAATATTGATCAGATTTGTCGTGTTGCTTCTGTCCAGGCTACAGAACAGAACAAGAGCTGTGTAATTTCATCACTTTACTAAATAATATATCTATGTTCATGTTGAGAGTTTTGCTGCAACAGAAACAATTTCACAATCCCAACAATCAGATGCTCGAGCTTTGCTTTATTTTATGAGATAAGTCAGAACGTCTTGCATTGCATTCTGGTCTATTGAAGCTGTCATCTGTATCTCTGCATTTAATCTAAGTTTCTATACAGTATGTAAGCACAATGCTCGGTTTACAAAGAAGCCCTTTCTTTTTGACCTTAAGGGTTTATATCAGTGAAGAAAATGATGAATCACCACCAAATAAACCATCCAACAACAGTACAGTGTGGACTCGTGTCATATGTTGGCAGTGCAGAGCAGCAGACTTATAACACACTTGTTTAGCACTTGAAAAACAAGTGTTGGGACTTGGTATTGACTTTGTATTTGTAGTCTTGACTTGTTGGGACTTGACTCTGGACTTCATAGCCAAAACTTGTGACTCACTTGTGACAAAACAATGACTTTGTCTCGCTTCTGACAATATGAATGGAAGGAACACTATCGTCAGTATTTAAATGTGTTCGGGTGGATTTCTTTCTCTGCATAAGGATGTCACAATACCAGAAATGTAGTAGTCGATACCAGTACCAGTGACATTCCACGATTCTCGATACCCAATTTGATACCACGGTAAAAACAAAAACCAAACAATAAATCCCATGTACTTCAACATCCACTCCTTTATTACCGTTTGCATGCTGGATTTTGTAAATTTATTATTAATCTCTGATGATTCGTCTTAAATTTCTCGCCGAAAACTAAATTTTACAAGATTAAATTTGAACACATCATGATAACGTTATAATTTAACTTTGCCCAAAACTCGAATTTTTACTGAATGGAGTTTGAACGCATCATAATGTAACTCAGTGCAACCTCCGTACATTAGCTGTTAGCTCCGTTATTTATCCAAGCAGGGCCCACCAGCTGCTAACACCTAACGTTACGAGCTCTCCTCCTTCCGGTTTCAACACCGACTTGTTGTTCACAGTGTAGTATTATCAGGACATTTTCTATTGATGAGACGCCGTTAGTCCCGGGTCCTGATCCCTGGTACCTGCGGTACTGTAGAAAAACGAGTACCGTCACGTTTTCTAAATTTTGGCATTGACTTGGTACCGAAGTATCGGTTCTCGTGAAATCCCTAAACTGCATCTACAGTAATGATCATTTGCTACTAGAATCTGAAACATTTCTTCTACTAAATCTAGTTCCTCCAGGATCTAGAGGACATAGGTTGCTGATGGGACACTGTTCGATCAATATTTGGCTAATGTTTACTACCATATATTATTATATATTGGTCACTGAAATGTCTCACATCATAGAGGAAACACAGGTACAGAAAGATCCTGTGAGTTGAATATTTTTCAGTATAAATTTGGACTCGACATACCTTCTTGGCGTTCATGTTTTTTGTCTGTGTGTGGGTTGTTTTTTGGACTCTTTGGTGGATAATTGATTTCTCCGGTTGTTGAATATTCATATATACAGACAGCACTTCTTCTAAAGCGCATGCGAGTTGGCAAATTATCATTCTGACTGTTTGATTTGTCGACTCAGTCGGTCAGTAATCATCTGTGTTGAGGTCTTGTAGTCTCCTTTAAAATGCTTTCCGTGGGATTGAGTGTTTCACGACTTGTGCTGAGCTGTTGTGCTGACAGAGATTTAAGTGGCATTGCAGATAACAGAGGGCAAAGGTCATTTATGTTGCTGGTAATTGGAATCGCTTCAGCACAAACAGCTGTTTTTATTTTTTTTGGTGAAAGCTGTTTTCGACTTTGAGTAAATGCTGTCGGAATTCAGGCTTATTGCAAAATATCTTGTTGTGTTAGACGCTGATTAGAATGAATCAGAATCAGTCCTGATGGGCTGTCGTTGTCTGCAGTAATTTGTGACTCAGACTCAAACTGTGTGTGTCTTTTTGCTGGCACTCTCTAAAAAAAATATCCTGAATGGAGTCATTGAAAAAAACATGAAACTGCCAATTACTGTGTATTTTGAATTTCTGGTTTTAAATAAAACCTTTAATTTATGCAACACTTTCTCTTGTCGAGCCTTAAACTGTAACTCAAACATAATCAGTATTTGAATTGACTATCAAGCTGTTAGCAGACAGTTGTTGGTGTTTCACACATAATGTTGTGTTCGGCAGGAAAGAATAAGAATCTTCCCCAAAATATATTCATTTTCAGCCTTGATGCTTTAAAGGTAGACCCACTGCAGGTGATCAGCTTGTGATATGACGATAGACTGTATATAAGAAGTGGACGTAGTCACCATGACGTCACCCATTGGTTTGTGAACTACGGTTTTGAAGCTTTGAGTTCAGCATTTTTGCTGTCGCCATCTTGTTTTTTTGCAACCAGAAGTGACACAGGGTGGAAAGAGACATTTTTAGCCAACCAAAATGTTACAATTAACGTTCATGAACTGAAAACACACTGTGAAAGGGTTAAAGTTGTAATACAAAAACACGGACAACTCCCAGACCGGACAACGCCGTGGTAGCGACCTGTCAATCACAAGGTAGCCACATCCTAAAGCACACACTGCCTTATGGTCTATTTGACTCTAAATGGGACCATAATTTACTAAATGAACATCATGCTGTATTGAAGAAGACTTGAAACTAGAGATTGAAACCATAAACTCATGTTTACAATGTTCACTGAGGTAATAAATCAAGTGAGAAGTAGGCTCATTTTCTCATAGACTTCTATACAACCAGACTTTTTTTTTGCAACCAGAGGAGTCGCCCCCTGCTGGCTGTTAGAGAGAATGCAAGTTTAAGGCACTTCAGCATTTGCTTCACTTCTCAGACCTGGAGGTTGCCACCTGGATACATTAAGCGGCATTTATTAAGGAAAAATGCCAAACATTTACAGGTTTGAGCTTCTCAAATGTGAGGATTTCCTGTTTTTTTTCTTTTTTGTTATCTCTGTAGATCAAGTAAACTTTGGTTTGAACTACAAATAATGATCATTTTCATTATTGATTAATTGTTTTGTCTATAAAATGTCAAACATACATAGTGAAACATACTTGTTATAATGTCCCACAGTCCAAGGGGGCACCTTCAAATGTCTTGTTTTATCAGACCAACAGTCCAAAAATCAAATATATACACTTTCATATATCCACACGTGTGAAGCTTGAACCAACAAATGTTTGGTATTTTTTGCTTGATATGAATTGATGATTTGAAAAAGTAATTGACGGATTAATCGAAAAGGAAGTGATTGTTAGTTATAGTTATAGTATAGTTAATGATATAAACTTTTAGTTCAAATAATAAAGATGGAAGAGAAAGAACGTAGAACTGACATTAAGGGTTTATTCTGCAACACATCACACAGGTGTGAAAGGAAAACGTCTCTGCATTGAGTAGAGACAAAACCCTCTTTTCCTTTGCCAGAGTGGGACGTTTGTTTATTCTCTGTCTCTCTCTCTCCAAACTTTTAATTGGCCTATGAATGGTATTTCTTGAACAGAAATAATATGGTGAAGTAATAACAACCTTGAAGTCCAATATCCTATTCACATCGGAGGGGAACTATTTATCTGGAGGCCATGTTTATGTAACTGCCCCCCAGGGCTCCACCACTGTCTGTTCTGGAGCCTCTTCTATCCCAAAAATGTTTTTCATGTTTTTTATTACGAGCAAAAAGAGCAATACGGCTCCCTCTGTGTCTCTGCGTGTTTTTCATTGTCTCCGGATGCTCACAGAGTTCTTGGCATCAGCTTATTCTGAGAAAAGAAGTTTCATTCCTGAAACGGGACGGTATCTGTTTACGATGTTGTATTTTACAGTGGATTGCTTTTTATCATTTTTAATGCTGTTAACAGAAATATCCTCTGTGGCTTAGTACCAACACAAACCCAGCACATCAAAGTCAGGGACCCCTGGAAAGATTTATTCATCTCTTACGTCAGAGGAATATATTGTTGTTAAAGTGACGACACTAGATGGAGCACAGCTTCTTGTTAGTGCTGCAGTCGATTGAGTGGGAAACTTAATTATTTTTTGAGACTTGTTACGTAAAATGTCAGCAAATGGTATAGCTGCCCATCGCAACTTCTCAGTGCCGGGTGTCCCCCAGGAAATTATTAAGCGGAGGATTTCAGCCACAAGATGAAGCAGATTTCCTCTTTAGATTAACTCTCTGTCTGATCACAATCACTGATTCGTGCACGTATGTGATTGTTGGCCTGCTTGATGTTTGTCGAAACAGTTGGCTCACTTCTTAAATACGTGGCCACAGCTTAGTATATGTCATAAAAGTGTAGCACATTCTTCTAACGTTAGCCGAGGCGCCTCTAATACGCACTTTGCAGAGCTTAAGGTGACGTTTTCATATGACTTGTTTTGTCTGACAGTTAAAAACCCAAAGATACGCAGCAGTTCATATATCAAGTGCTCTTCCATCCAACTGTTTTTATGCATTTTCAATTTGTGCATAAAAAAATGGAGTGGAAACGCTGGAAATTCGAGTACTTTTTACGCTTGGCTATAGCTGGTGTATCAACAAACGAAAAGTTCTATGAAAACAGACTTGGCGAATAAATAATGACGTACATGTGACTTATTTTGTCACTCAAGCGTCCACTTGACTGGAGAGACTAGAGAGAATAGTGGTAGAAGAAACATCAAATCTGTGTGGAGCGATGATGAGGAGATATTCCTCAAATGAATACATGAAACAAACATAAATGCCATATTCACATCATATTTCCCACATGGTTTTCCACTGCATCCTCTTCTTCTCTAATGGTTTAATGGCACCGGACGGGAGAAAAACAGCATATTAATTCACATTTGCTTGTGCAGCTTTTGTGGAAATTTGGTTAAAATCTGTGCTACATTTGGACGTTAACCTGACTAGAGATATATAAAACTGAGAAAAGCAGCAATTTGTCATATTTTACAAGCCGAAACCAGTGAATGTTAGACATTTTAGCTTATGAGGACCTATTATGATTATTTTCAGGTGCATATTTGTATTTTAGGTTTCTACTAGAACATGTTTACATGCTTTAATGTTCAAAAAATACTTTATTTTTCTCATACCGGCTGTGCTGCAGCACCTCTTTTCAACCTCTGTCTGAAACGCTCAGTTTGAGCTCCTCCCCCAGTCTGCTCTGATTGGTCAGCTGGCTCACTTTTATGATCGGTCACCTGAACTAAACTCTTCAGACTCCGCTCCAGCTCCGCTCTAACTAGCTTTGTTTGGTAGCGTGCCAAACTAGCCGTTAGGCAGGTATTATGCAAATGTGTTACTTGGTGACATCTCCATGTTGCAGAAGAAAAGGCGGGACTTCAAGCAAGTGTTTCTGTGGGGGAGAGTTTTGGTTGGACTTTGAGCTTTGTAACTTTGCAGACCTTTTACATGCACAAAAAACTATATAACACACTAAAGGAAAAAGCACCAAAGTATACAGTAATAGGACCTCTTTAGTAAATGACTTAAATGATTAATTATCAAAAGGAATGATTTCTGTAGTTCTTCTAGATACCCAGAAAGGGCAAAAGCCTCTGAGATAGTCTGAATCATTGAATCATCAACACATCCCAAGGGCACTGACACCATGTGTTTCCAGCTAAATGATGACATCTAAATATGCCACGTGAGTGTCATTATGTGACCAGACCTGTTGATGAGCTCATTGTAGATGTAGCAGAAGCAGTTAGATTGTTTGTTCCTGTCCGTCCCCAACGTTCACACTCAGTAGTTCTCTGCCTGGGCTCGCTGTAATAATCCCTCTTTATGTCCCCTTACGGACAAGTGGGACGTAAGTATGAGTTTGGTTTGTTTGACGACTTCCACCTCCGCAGGGCTAAACCCACTCTCCCATACCTCTCTTCAGACGTAGTACTCAGAGTGCGTAAGACGTTTGTTTGTCTAAGTGTGTTCTAACTCTCTTATTCGTGCCTCTCTGTCTGTCTCTGTCTGTGTTTGCACACACTCATACCTACGCACAAGCAAACAGACATGATGTGTGATTGTCTCTTAACCCTGAGGGGCCTCCAGATGGGTCCTCCTCCTCCTCCTCCTCCCCGTCCTGCAGCCACTCCCAGCAGGGTGCTGCTGGTACCGGGAGGTGGGGAGCAGAGCCGATCAGATCCGAGCAGGGATAAACGTCTGCATGGCTGGTTTCAGTGAAGGGGATTTAAGGAAGGCAGCACGAGAGAGGGAGAAAGAATGACACGCACTCTCACAAAAAGTGAGAGACTGAGAGACGTCAGTGTTGTCTGTTGGTAGTAGAAGACAGCTGGTTCAGTCCTGTTGGCCTGTCTGTAGTCATTATCCTGTAATCTAGAAAGGTGTCAGACACACAGTCACTGCTGAATGAACCATTGACTCTGTTTGGACGTACTTTCTGTAACCGTAGTAACCATTTATTTTACATTTACACCAGATTTCACTTTGTTTCAGTGGTGAAACAATTAGTCAAATGATTATTTTAATATCTGAGAAGTAGTTTAAGGCATTTCTCAAGCAAAAATACCAAACATTCTTGGGTTCCAGCTTCTCAGATGTGAGGATTGTCTGCTTTTCTGTTTTATATAATTGAATATCTGTTGGTCGGACAAAGCCAGCGATGTGAAGTAGGGCTGCACAAGTAATTAAAAAAGTAATCGCGATCACGACTTTGGCTTCCCACAATTTAATGAACATGATCGACTGCGATATTGACGTTTTAAAGTGCGTGCTCCGCTCGTAGAAAACTCTGCTGCATGTTAAATGAAGCGCTTCCCAAACTAACAGCCGGTGATCGAGATGTTTTGTCTTCACTTTTGAGGAGCTGTCGTACCCGCTGCGTGCGCACAACCTACAGTGGCATCCTGTGAAAAACTTTTCTTAATGTTCTGTAGTCCAGAGTAGAAGAGTAATAAACTGTAGAGCAGATGGACGAAAATGCACTGAATTCAAGTGAAGAAGAACCTTATTTGAAGTCTTCTTTTGATGCCAACATTTGTTATTAGCAGGATTGTAGCACAACGTGAAAGTGAAAGCTCTGTTGATTTAGTTTTGGGTAAGAACTTTTGGTACAATTTGCTTCTAGGAGATGCACTGTGCAAAAGCGGTCTTATTTTGATGCAAAGATTTGTACATTAGCAGGAATGTAACACAACATGGAAGTGAAATCAGTGCTGTTTATTTAAATTTGAAAGTGCAAAAAAAATCCCATTAAAATCAATGAGTAATCGTGATAAATAAACGTGATCTCAATATTGATCAAAATAATTGTGATTATCATTTTGGCTATAATCGTGCATCCCCTAATGTGAAGAAGTCAACTTGGGTTCTAGGAAATTGTGCATGGTATGCTTCGCTATTTTAAACATTTTATAGACTAAACAATTAAAGGATTGATAGACAAAAATTATCAACAGAGTAATTAGTAATAAAAAAAATAATCACGAGTTGCAACAAGGTTCCTCTGAAGCGATGCACATAGACAACAAGCCTTCTAGTACAGAGCAATATTACAGTAAAACTGCTCCAGTGCATTTAGTGTGTGTCATACACAGGTACAAATTACAACAGTTTAAAACCCCGACTACATCTCATTCATGTACTGGTTCGACAGCTTGCTGGATCGACCTGTTGGTCTTTAAATCCTCTGCTACTGGGGAAAAGCTGATAATCACCAAATAAAACACGAGAGGGATCCGATGTAAAGCTACCAGTGAGCGACAACAGTCTTTTAGTATATGCAGTTGAGTTTGAGCCACAGCAAAAAAAACTCAAGAGCCACTTAACTAGCTTTTTACTGGATCTTTCAACCACATCTCACAGTCTTCATTAGATCAAGGAGGCCATTCACATCCAAGACAAAAGTTAGGACTCCCCCTAATTTACAACCACTTTGTTATCACATGTCCAAAGTTCCACACTTAGGTCATGTGATGACACACCTGAGTCATCTCCATGACAACTGAGCAAACTCAATACTGATGAGATGTGGTGGAAACCCCAGAAACAGCTTGTGAATCTTTATTATATCTGTTCTAATTGGGTCAAACTTTTGTTTCCAGGGTCCAGAAGTAATTTTTACACTCAGAAAAACAATTGTACCGCACATTGATAAATAACAGAATCTTTTTCTGACTTCAGTCTCCTAAGATGATAAATGTTGCTGTTTTATCTTGCTGCAGATGTAATCTATATGCGTATGCCAAGATATGGTTGCATCCAAATAAATGCCTTTAATATTTAGTGGAGGTAATTTATTTAATCTGTGTATTATGGTCTGTAACGGGGGGAGGATAAGGCTCTACTGGAGGAGAAATCTCTCGCCAACAACATAACATGTAGATGTTACAAAACAATTGTAATGTATTTTTAGAAATTATATAAAATATGTAGACAATAATCGAGAATCACAAAAGATAGAAGATAAAAAGATTTTGTAAGATTGGTAAAATAACAGCAATACATGCGTTATAATTCTTAAAGTGCATCCATCAAGTGAGCAGATCAGCTTCCTTCTGATTCTTCAATAATGTTTTAGAGCATTCTGACTCCTCTCCGCTCATAATGAATGACCGTGACACTGAAGGACTCGGGGGTGATGCTCTTGGCAGAAACCCGTTATTGCTGGTTGTGCAGTGATTTGAGAACTGCATGATTGGCAGCGTAAGCGCAATGATAGTATCACGAAGCCGTGACAAAGAGGCTTATCTCAGAGAAGCTTACGGTAATGTCAGGAGTATGGCCTTGCAAGACTTAAACCCTTTAAGGCTCTGTGTTATATACTGACTGAAGATACCATCAAGACCACTGGAGGAGTTTTTGTCCTGTAATGTTTCTATAAATGTCTTTGTTGAAACTTTTTTAAAAGGTTTGCCGAGCAGGTGGGCTCTTTGTCAGCGAAGAGTGGGTTCACATTTTTGTCACATTTTCGTCGTTCAAACTGCCCAGCAGCACGGACACACGTCTTGGTTAAAAAGACCTTTCCGTGAATATTTTGAAGAAATACAGCAGCTGATTTCTCAGTGCACGTACAGTATAGAACAACCTTGAATCACTGTTCCACCAACCTCTCAAGGAACCGGCAGGAAGAATAAGAAAATCACTGATGAGTCACAGCGGAAAGATGCTGACGGATGTGAGCTGGCTGACGTATCAAGGGCTATTTTTCTCAAATTTGAATGTTTCAGGTGTCTGCCGGTGAACACTGAATGGACCTAAATATAGACGTTGTGTATAGAGAAGGCCATTCTGCAGTAGATAAAGGCTGGCCCACAATAAAAGACTTTTCAAATCATAACAGGTTTTTGAAAATGTGAGAGACTCCACACATAACGACATGTTATATTAGATTTAACAGTTTTGTTCCTATAGTGTGTGGTGAGCAATGATTTTGCCAAAACAGCCATCACACACTAACAGATTCATTCATGAACAACAAGAGTATACTGACTAAAAAAAACCGTAAATCTTGCAAAATCTTAGTGTAAACAAACATGGCGGATGAGGGGCAGGAAGAATTAGCGATGTTAGTTTTTGCTCTACTTTGTACTGAAAATCCATGAAGGAAGGATGGATGAAGTCATGGAGACACTTTAAATAAACGTTTGTGTTGTTGTCACAAATCAACAAGTTGGTCCTCCATTTCTGAAGTCCATCTTACTCCTACTTTAAGCTTCACATTAGGGCTGCACAATATATTGTTTTTTTTTTATCGTCATCGCAATATCAGCTTGCGCAATAAACACATCGCTATGACATTGCACTCTGGAATTTTTTTAGTTGAATGAGAGTATCAGTGAAAAAAGTGCACTTAAAAATGCAACTTTCATTCTTTTTTTGTGTCTTTTGTGTTCAGTTCAATGTTCAATTTGTTCAATAAAACAATATTGGAAATAATTTCCTTTAATTCTTCTAATTCAACAAACAATTTGTTTTATTTTAGAATACTGAAAAAAGCAGGAAGGCAGAACTAAGGACACTTTGATATCTGCTTATTTATCACAAGTAATATCGTTATCGCGATATTCAACAAAGTTATCGTATATCACATATTTTCCTCATATCGTGCAGCCCTACTTCGCATTTTGCATTAGCTCATGCATTAGCCGCGGCCGTCATTACGGCGGCGGTTGTCCTTCCGCTTCAGTCAGCTTGGTTTTCAATTGGCTATCGTTCTTTCCCACGGCTTTCCTCGGGGGTTCCCCAAACCAAAGAATGTAGTATATTGCCAAGAAGTGACAGTCAATTGGTCGTTCCATTGCAGCATCAGCGTCCAGCAGCAGAGCTACGCCATTTTTGGCTGAAATTGTCTACCGGACGGCAGTAAAACGTCCCCCTGCAAAGTGCCGTACAAAATAATTTCTATTGTCATATTTAATGTAGTTACCAAAATGGCCTGTGTTAAACAATGAAAATATTACAAATAGGCATTTTCAGTCCAAAATGGCGGCAGCGGCTGTTGTAAAGTAAAACAACAACGGAGTTTCGTCTCTTTGCTTCTTTACATTTTGTCCACACACAGCAGGAGATCCAATTGTAAATATTGATCATGTTTAATATTTACGATTTGAAATCGGTGCAGCCAGGATGGACTTACGAACAGATAGGGTGATGTAAAAAACACTCTTAACATACCTCACACCACAGGAATATCTGAAAAGATAATCTTTAGAACCATCAAAAAATCGTGGCTTTGCTACCGATTATCAGGCCCAAAATGGGCTTGATTCTCGTGCAGTGTGTACCCGGCATCAGATAGAATCCACCTGGATGTCTGCTCTGAGGTTGTTTGCTCACACAGAAAGGACAACTTCATGCAAAAGGTTGTTTTTCCATCTTGATGGAAAAATATTTGCGAACCTGCTAATAAAACCGATGGCTCATATTAAAGGCGTAAGAACATAGGGCTGGTTTGTGCTGGCCGTCTGACGCTCTTTGTCCTCAGATGAAAAAGAGGCTTTGTTTTGCCGTGGCGCTGTGGCTAAACCAAAGAACCAACAGTTCCCTGGCAGACAAATAAAGGCTGCAAGAGAAAGCTTTGTCAACAATAGCTTTTCTGTTGTTTTCTCTGGTTGAAGGTGCTAACCAGTTTCTCTGTTTGCTTTGGGAACAGCAGGAAAGTTAAAGATTATTTCTTGTAAATGTCAGCCCAAGGACAGCGTTTTAAATATCCAATGTTGTCTTCACGGGGCTGTATAATGATATTCCCTCCAGATATTTCCTTCCAACACCTGCTTCTCTACTAAAGGCTCAGCAACATATGCCAGGATTATATTAAGTGTTTTCTTTAACATGCTTTTGCCTCTTTTGACTGTCATTCAGCAGACTTTAGATTAAGATGGTAAATTAGTAACTTCCAGAGGTGTTTAGAGGTAAATCATTTCCTCTCTCTGTTCTGGCTTCATTTCACACATGTCAAGGCTTTACGTTTTTGGAAGACCTTGGCAGAAACATTGCCAGAATTTCTTTTTTTTGTTCAAATGTGACTTGATAGAGCTTGAAGGTTGTCACCTGCTGCATAGCTGGGATGTCAGGTGCACTTAATGGAAAACACTTCAGATGTTTTGGCAAATTGAGAAATCACAGCTGTGTATTGATGTTGTTATAGCTCGGTGGTGGTTTGGCTTGGTGGAATAGTTTCTCCAGCACACTTTGGTCTGCATAAAGCCAAAAGAATAAACACCCTCTGCAGGAATGTCAGCTCTTGAGTGGAGTGAATATTTCATGTTTGTTTGCCTCTGAAGGTGAGTTGAAGAAAGTAGAAGTTTTTGAAGGATGAGGGCTTTTTTTTGTAGTGAATGACTTTGGAAATAAGATGAGTACATTTTCATCTAATCTGGGAATCTTCCCAAGAGATAGCATCTGCTGAGGCAGCTTCTCGCTCACTCACTCTTTCTCTGTTTTTCACACTCTCTCGATGTGATTAGTTGATTTTGGTCAGTCGTGTTCTTTCGCTCTCGTTCTCCCAGTTTTATGTCTCTTGTGGTACCTTCACCTCTCAACCTCCACCTCCATTTTTCATTTATTTTTCTGTGTCTCTCTGAGAGGTCAAGAGAACGTGAGACAGTTAGAGAGAAATGTGCAGACCAGTGGTGAGCTTCAATACAAATCCATCAAAACTAAAACACGTTGCACACAGGCGGCAACCTTGTGAAAAG
This sequence comes from Sebastes umbrosus, assembly GCF_015220745.1. Taxonomy (NCBI): domain Eukaryota; kingdom Metazoa; phylum Chordata; class Actinopteri; order Perciformes; family Sebastidae; genus Sebastes; species Sebastes umbrosus. The sequence continues at coordinate 6,140,913 of NC_051272.1, forward strand.
AAAAGCAAATGCTGAAGTGCCTTAAACTTGCATTCTTTCTAACAGCCAACAGGGGGCGACTCCTCTGGTTGCAAAAAGAAGTCTGATTGTATAGAAGTCTATGAGAAAATGAGCCTACTTCTCCCTTGATTTATTACCTCAGTAAACATTGTAAACATGAGTTTATGGTCTCAATCTCTAGTTTCAAGTCTTCTTCAATACAGCATGATGTTCATTTAGTAAATTATGGTTTCATTTAGAGTCAAATAGACCATAAAGCAGGGGATGCTTTAGGGGTGCGGCTACCTTGTGATTGACAGGTCGCTACCACGGCGTTGTCCGGTCTGTGTGGTGTTGTGTTTTCATCTTACAACTTTAACCCTTTCACAGTGTGTTTTCAGTTCATGAAAGTTAATTATAACATTTTGGTCACCTAAAAATGTCTTATTCAGCATTTGGTTGTACTTAGCTCCACCCATCCATTTACTTCTGGTTGCAAAAAAACAAGATGGTGACCGCCAAAATGCCGAACTCAAGGCTCCAAAACCGTAGTCCACAAACCAATGGGTGACGTCACGGTGACTACGTCCTCTTCTTATATACAGTCTATATGGATGCACAAACACTTCTATAGTACGCCATGCTTTATTCACCACTTTTTCTGCTGACTTGCAGCCCTTTAGAAGGCCGGGGTTATAGCCGAAAACGTTAACGAGAAGAGTTTTGTGCCATTTGAAGACGTCAGAAGAGGTCAATTTTTTTGACATTGTTTAACCTAAACGATACTTGAAAAAATAATAAGATTATTTGATAATGAGGCCCTAATAAAGTAAAATGTCCTTAAATCCATGTTGATTGGATATCAGGAAAAAGTGCTGAGTAATTAGTGATCTTTGATCTTGATCTTGCTCAATTTGGCCATTGATTCATAAAGGAAAAAAAACAGCCTTGTCCGACACAATATCAGCATTGAGTGTGAGTGTGGGGGGAAGACAATGTGGCCAAAAACAGACAGGTTTTTGACAAGATTGCAAAAGTACGGTGTTTTTCAGATCGCTGAGAATCAGATTCTTTGGGTTTATTCATGTTTTAGAAGTATGAATGAAGTTTTGAAAAAGTTTCTAAGACACCTAAAAATGAATCACAAACTTGAATTGAAGCTGTGAGCTGCAGCTGCAGGTACCAATGAGAGACGTCAGGTAAGAAGAGAGATGAGAGCAGTGAGTCAGTGTTTATGCCTGACTCACTCTATTCACACAGAAACCCCCTCAGGAACTCAGTCAGCATCACCACTGGCTAATGATTATCAACAGCTCAATGTGTGTGTGTGTGTGTGTGTGTGTTCAAGCACATTCTTATTTCATTGGTTCATCATACCGGACAAACTCAGATAAAAGAGAAAGTGTTCGACATGAAAGGCTTCTTTTATTCTCTCTCCACTCACTGAAAGTTAACTTCAGAGCTGACATAAAAAAAATCACATACATTATTTTAATACATTTTCTTTACCAGCTTCATAAAAGGTAACGCTATAAGGTGCATAATATCTCTTTTATTCCCCACTGAAAGGACCAGTGTGTAATGTTTAGGGGGATCTATTGGCATAAATTGGAATATAATATTAATAAGTATGTTTTCATTAATCACCTGAAAAAAAGAATCGTTGTGTTTTTGTTACCTTAGAATGAGCCGTTTATATCTAGAGCGGATCCTGTTGATGGATCCGGTCGCCATGCTTCTACAGTAGCCCCGAACGGACATAGCTGCAGCATTTTCACGTCTTTGTGTCGTCCACCGTAGTTCTCCTACACGTTTGGCACACAGGAGAAGTTTCAGTTGGTTGCGACCTGCAACTTCACTGCTAGATGTCGCCAAATCCCACACACTGCACATTTGTAATGTAACAAATCATCTTGATATTCAGGCGAAACTGTGACATGTATTTCAGCTTTTGCAGAAATGTAAATACACAGTTAGAATTCTAAAAGTAGTATTATTAAAGGGGACATATTGTGCTCATTTTCAGGTTCATACTTGTATTTTGGGTTTCTACTAGAACATGTTTGCATGCTTTAATGTTCAAAAAACACTTATTTTTCTCATAAAGTCTGTCTAAATATACCTGTATACCTGTACCTCTGTCTGAAACGCTCCGTTTTAGCGCCTGTCTCTTTAAGACCCCCCCTCCTGAAAAAGCCCAGTCTGCTCTGATTGGCTGGTGAGAAAAATATGGTGCACCTTTGCAAAGGTAGTTCTCAAACTGTGGGCGATATATTCTAATGAGCCTGCATGTGACATAGGAAGGGGAGACAATTCTGAATGGCTTGTTGAAACACATGTTTTCTGATCTAGACATCCCACGAAAAACTGACTGGGTGGTCTTATTTGTGGGTTGGGAGGCAATCCAGATACCCAAATGTATGAGCACAAGCACTGAAAAAGTGAGTTTCTCATGATATGTCCCATTTAACAAATGTCTATGTGACAGGGTGTTAAAGGTCCCATATTATGCTTATTTTCATGATCATACTTGTATTTTGTGTTTCTACTAGAACATGTTTACATACTGTACTGTTAAAAAAAACCTTTATTTTCCTCATACTGTCTGCCTGAATATGCCTGTATTCACCCTCTGTCTTAAACGCTCCGTTTTAGCGTATTTTGACGGAATTGCAACAGAATTACGTTGCTAGGCAACAGCTTGGGTCCATGTGTACTTCCTGTCAGCTGATAACATTCACATACACTGAAACCAGGAATAAACTGGGACACATTTAGAATGTTTACCTTTAAATCTGTGTAAAGGGTCTAAATATTGTAAATTTGTGACATCACAAATGGACAGAAATCCTGACAACTTGTTTCAAATGCAGAGTTTCTGAATAAGGGCAGTGTGTATTTCCCTGTGGATCCAGCATTTCCATACCTTCTCAGTATTTACGTAGGACTCAAGCCTGCTTTATAATAAAATCTCACTTTTTTATAATATGGGACCTTTAAATTTGAAGACCTACAATGGTGAGAATGGCACATTATTCTGTACAGAGTGTTTGTGAGTGTTTTATCTTGGCGATGTTGGTGCAAAGACAAACTGCAATTGCATTAAAGAAAAGAATCGCAATAAAAGTACACAGCAGGAAAGTGAATAAACATTTTCCCCAAATTGTCGAACTGTTCCTTTAAGAGGGAATTATTGCAGTTTGATTTGTACTTTTTATTATTGTCAGATAAATCTCTACTGTCCCCCCCGTCCCCTTTTTTCTAAATCCACTTGGACACGATTAATCTCTCCTGAGTAGGTGGTGTAATTATTGAGCTGTTTTTGCCTCATGGATGGAGGGTTGTGTCAGTGACTTTTCCTCTCAGCCACAATTAATTTCTTTACTGATTAGCTGCTACTTTTCAGCTCCGTGCTCTAAGTGGTGTGGTGTTTAAAGTCTTGTCTGGTTAGTTAGTCTGTGTCTCGGTGCAGATGGTTCTATTTAATGTTTAATTTTGTGGAAGTGGAAACGTGCTGATATAAAAGACTCCTGTACTAGTTCTCTACACTTGTTAGGAGCATTTGTTCTGACTTTTAGATGATCCTCTGCACACACTGACATTCACATCAAGGGATGTTTGTCCGAACCATACACCTCCTGAGTAGCTGATAATTCATCGCTCTTATCTCTAATCCTCTTCAAACTGAGATGTTATTTTTGGGAGAAATCTCTCCCTCTTGTCTTGTCCCTCTTCCTCTATCTCTTCCTCTCCCCACACTGTTAATAGATGCAAAGATTAGTCTTTGGGTGTCATTTCAGCACCAGTGTATGTGTGTGTTCAATACCACCTTTGAAGTTAGTCTGAAAATGGATGTCTTGAATATTTAACCTTGCCCCGAGGCTGCAGTATTAATCCACAGAGTCTCTTAACACAGATCTGTCAGGCTGATATGAGGTTTATTACGATGCTCCGTGGGAATGTGAAGCGGAGACAAAGCAGGGCGTCAGACTGGATGTAAAAGTGCTGGGTTTGCTCTTTTTTTTATGAACAAATAGATGAACAGAGGTTGTTAGACAAATGGCCACAAAAAAAGCATCCAAAAAGTTAATCAGAAAGTAATTAAGAGCCCTCCAGCCTCATCCGAGGAATGCATTATTAAAAAGAAACACAGCAAAAGGATTAATGTGCATGTGAACAGTTTTAAAAAGACAACTCCAGAACTATGCCAACTATGACCAAACTTCTACTGTAGCTTCATACGGTAATCCTCATTTATTCCGATACCACTATCAGAAATGCCCAAAATTTGGTACTCTAGTCTATGCATCGATCCGATACCACAATTTATTAACTCAGTAAAAAAAATCAACTTGTTTAACCGGATACCAATTCTCTTTGCCGCTCATCAGCCTTCACTGTGCTGTCGCTCTGGATGTATTATGGCTGCCACTGGCAAATACTGTTTTAGAGCAGCGAAGAAGAACTGATTGCAGGTAGTTTGTCACGTGACGATAGCAAACAACAACAGTGCGGTGCTAGAGGAGAGTGTAACAATAACAGTAGTCAGAGTGAGGATAATGTCAGACATTTGGCAATATTACACAGTAGAAAATCCAACAAGTAAAACGGCGATATGTGTCCAGTATGTAAAGCTTCTGTTTCGCAGGGTGGCAGCACCCTGGTATTGTGTGTGAACTAATCCTGTTGTGATCAGTAATATATTTGTTGTTCTGAACACACTTGCCTTTCTCACTCGTCCCTCTTTTCTTTGTCATAATCAATGTGTAATAGTTCAAAAGCTGAGTGGCTTCTTTCTCTTGTTTAAAACAAAAATTAAAAAAAAAAAACATACCACTTTAAATATTAGTGGAAGTCAAATTTCTGTGACAAATTGTACTTCGAATAAATGTCACTCCTGCACATCCACACAAAGAGAAGTTTCTCTCTCACACATCTATCAAAATGTCAACCACATCTTCAACGGCGTTTCTCTTGATGGAGTGGGAACAGCTGCAGTTGATTTCCTGCACATTAAGGGGAGAAAGTTCTGCATGTCATTCCCCCTCACTGTACTCTATCTACAGTTATTTTACATTTCAGAGAACATTAGGAGTGCGCATACGGGAAGCAGTGAGTGGTTAATCTTTTATTTCAAATTGGAAACAGGATTGTGAAAGAAACAGTCGTGTTCACAATACTAAAAAACAGACTTATTATTGTGCTCATGAGCACGAAGCACAGATATCTGGAGAGATGAAAGGATGGAGCTTTTTACAGGTTTACCCCCCATCTATACACCTGCCCTACTGCCTGTTTGGTTGCTATGGTTACGCCTGCCTCAACACCAACAGCATACAATCTGTTTTTTTTTCTTCTTTAAATCCTGATTGCCTTCAAGACCATCTCTTACACATTTGGTCACTCTAGGGTTTAGTTTAAGTCATTTTCTTAATTTTCCTGCTGCTGCTGATGATAGCAATGGCTGATGGGACATGAAGTTCAACAGGAGTCCAAAAGATACTGATGAGAAATTCACACATTGGCATCAATATATCACTCTGCATATGTCAAGGTGAAAGTCTTGCAAGTCTGGAGAGCTAGCGGTTAGTAATGGATGAAATAAAGCAGAAACCATAGACTGGATATGAAGATGGACGACGCGTCTCCACTTCCTCCCACTGTACAAAATGAAGCCAAAATATCCCAGATACAGAGGCTGCCCTCTTGAGATTTTGACATCATTTGGAGCCAGAATCTGTGCAGTAGTGTTCGGGGGGCTGGAGCCGCGGTATCGAGGTTCCCGCCCACACACCTTCCCGAGCCAATCACGAGCCGATCACAACCGCAGCTTGTGAGCATTAGCTACGTTGGCACCCAATTATGGGAAGTTAAAGTTATCTCCTCTGTCGTACAATTCCCGAGTCTCCAGCTCCGCCACTACTACACTCAGAGCAGCTGTCAATCATGACGTCTCACCCCCTTTATATAGCATCAAATAACTAATTAAAACTAAACTTATCAGATAAATTAACACTTGAACATACATCAGCGTGATAAGAATCTTTGGGAGAATTTTTAGTTTGGCCCATGTCCCATCTGCTAATATGTCGTCCATCTTTATATACAGTCTGGGGCATAAACTTGCAAAAACTTGCAAAAGGGGAGCTTCTTAGAATCCCAATGAGTCTAGGAAATCTATTGCATTACGGGAACATTGTGAGCTTGTTGTGACAACAGATAAAAACCTCACTGGCTACGTATACGTGTAGAGATTGCAATGCTATTCTTCTGACATGAGATCGCTAAAACTGTCTACAGTGGATGAGATTCAGATCAGGTGGTATATATCAGGTATACATCCACCTCAGCATATACCATTGACTCTTACATAGAGCCAATATGAAATTGATCTTCTAACGAGCTTCCTGTACGAGTTTTTTTCTTCCCCTCCAGCCAAGTGTCTTTTGTCTACCCAGCCTCACTTCCTAAGGGATTAAAGACACCTCTTCTTTTGCACACCAATGACTGCTCTGTTTTCCTCCGTCCTTTGATTTTTCCCTGGTTCAATTTCCCTCTTTTATCTGGCTCTCAGAATAGCAAGTCACGTTATGAGCGACAAGCATGAGACAGGCTCACAGTTCACGAAGGAAGCGTGGCGGTAGACAAATCAACATGATTTATGCGATCAAAGTCAATGGCTGAATCAGAAATCCATATCAAGAAACAGCATAGCGTCGTCAGTTCTTATAAACCACAAAATGGGCAGGAAAGGGCAGCAAGTTAAAGGTGCTAAATTCGATATCCAGAGCATTAATATAGCAGCAAAAACTATTTGCTATGTGAAGATACAGAGGAGTAATGTCTACCTGAGCAGAGAATGAAGTCACTCTCCCTCGGTGTGTTATAATTTGTGCTTTTCCGTGCTTTGTTGACAAAGCCGGGCCGGCCACGGGCGTGCTTTTAGTGTATGTTTGTGCAAGTGAGCTGCCCCACTGGCTAGCTCACGGCTGTCGCTCTGCACTGCTCTCATACGACGGTTACTGCCGATAACGGCGTCCTGACCGATGGCTTCGTTTTGAATACGTAGCGCTCACCCTCCGGTTCCCCCCTCAGGTAAAAACTGTTATCTCTGTCAGCAGTTTTGCCGTCGTTTGCACTGTTAGCGTTGTTAGCGTTGTTAGCACCATTAGCTGTGAGCCGGCTCTCTGTTGAGAGGCAATAGAAATGCTTCCAGTCCCATATTTAGCACCTTTTAAAGAAATTGCAAACTAATTTAAAAGCACAGAATTCTGAAATTTTATATACAGCACAGGATAAAAAAGATTTGCAAAATCCATCTTGCAAAGTGTTTTGATTTTAGATGTGTACAGTGTGTACCAGATCATCTCCATCAGAGGTGTTATGGCAGCACATGACGTGCTAATAAAACCTCAGTTATGGAACAATGCGTGAAATGCAGAGCCTACAAATGGAAACATGAACCAAAGGCGTGCTGCACTCGTTGAATTTCTCCACATGACAAGCCCACACATCTCGACAGCGTAGGACCGGCCCGTCTCGCTCTTCTCTACATGGCTGTTGTCTGAGGACCAAAAGGAAAAGCTTGGGATTGGAAAGTGCAGGGGGGGAGAGCGTCCGTCTGTGTTCAACACTGAGCAAAGGAGGACCGACACAAAGGAGGGATTGAAGGACACAGATGCAAAAAAGCGAGCGAGAGAAACAACAAGATGGTTGATACAATGTTGTGGCTCTTAAAGTCTGGCTGGTCGTGGGAGACAGTAACACTTCTGTCAGAGTGAGGAGGGAGGGCGAGACTGCCAGGGCCGGGCCACCAAAACATTAGCGATGCAGCTCGGAGAGAGGGAGATCATGTGAGGAGCACCGGGGAGGTCGGAGACGGAGAGGACAAGGGGAGAAAGGGTGATACTGGTTGGGACAGTGGCGAGCAATGGACTGAGAGGAGTGCATGAAGAGAAAAGTTTAAACGTCTGAAACCTTTGCTTTTCTCTTGTCCTTCTCAGTGACTTTTTAGTGAGATTCTCCTAAACTTCAAATTTGAGAAGTGAGAGAGACCGCAGTGGAAGGTTGTAGGACATTGTAGCAGAATGATGTTCACAATAGACGAGCATCTGGTCAAAAGGAGCTAAATCAAGTGAGGTTTCAGAGAGATAAAGACTCCAATCAACCAGCAAAGAGGTCCTTCTGTCGTGGAAGGATGGGTACCTGCTGCAGCCGCGACCCCACACGGGAGGCCGGTCACGAGCTGGTTTCTATCAAACGCCACTCGGCCTGGCCAGCGACGACCAAGGTGGTCACTAGCGTTGGTGATCATGAATTCTCCACATGGGATCTGACGTGTGACACAAGGTAAGCCCGTCGTGAAATACGACATCTGAGCGTTGACCTCTGCGTGGTGGTGTCGTGTCCGTTTGAGGTTCTTTATGGTGGCGGTATAGTTTTCTGTGCTGTGCCTGAGGAGCATGAAGTGGATCACAGCTCGTTAGCTTCTTTGTTTCCGGGAGAAAACACGGCTCCCTCCGGTACAGTACATCGCCCTGCTGGCACGTCGTAAAACAACTTGTGTGTGGCGTAGTTTGTCAGCTTTATGGGACTGTAACGGGACATAAAAGTAGACGTACACACACACTGTGCAAGTTGTTGGTGTGTCTGTTAGTGAGCGCTATGTGGCTCCAAATGTACACAACACACACGCACACACATTGAACACCAGTTGTGGCTGAGTCTGGCACGATGGGGTTTTACTGTAAACACACACTGATCCCCAGCTGAATGCAAACATGAGATTAATTCAGCTTGACAAGAGCTGTATGACAGCTTTACTGGCACGCTCAGCACTTTCCTCAGCCTCACTCAGCTGCTCAGACCATAAAGAAGCTGGATTGCCTCCTGCTGAGGAAACGGGGGCGACAGACGAGGACTTATTGTCCCTAGAAATTATAAACTGTTGCTACATTAATCTCCTGTTGTCTTGCAGTTGTGACTTTATTCTTAAATACAGACAGGAGCTGTCATCAGATTGGTATGAACCCAAAGTATCTGCTACTGTTTGCAATGGTTGGATGTTTTTCTTAAAAATAGATGCTGCTTGCTCTACAATTGAAGACAAACATGTGGGCCGGATGGGATCTTAGAAATATCCACATGTGCCCCCAGAAACAATTTGAATTTCAATACACCTGTGTGAGGATTTGCATCAAACCCAAGAAACACTATTTTACATTTGGAGAGCTGAACATGGTAAATATGTAGGCTGAGAAGCTAAATATGTCAGCCGGCTTGATGACCCGACTCAAGTGTTTATTTATTCTTAATCAAACACCGTGGCTGGAAATGAAAGCGTGGTAGAGAGCGGCAATGTTTTTATTTTTTTTCTCCAGATATGAAAGGTAGATTCATATAAATTCTCTCTGAGAAAAACACGGTGTGGAGCGGATTCACATTTCAAAAGCAGGTTTCAAACGCCAAATGAAAATATGTGATGGAAGTAAGAACTTTTCAGACCTTGAAATGACATCAATTGCTCATTTCTGAATCGAACACGCTTGTAATGTGGCTTCATATGCTTTTGTGAATTAAACTACTATTTTTTACTACTACATTTTTTTTTACATTTAAAGCTGGAGTAGGTGAGATTGGAGCAAATATGATTAAAAAAAGTTATTTTTATAAAAAGGTCGCTATATGACAGTAGTACATGAAACAGGTAACCTGGAAAAAAATCATGTTCCTCTGTGTCCTCCGGTGCTCCTAACGGCATCTGCAAGATTTTACAGACCGGAGGAAAACAAGCAGTAAGAGCTGATCTGAGGTCTGCTGTCAATCTATGAGAGCCGGCTGTCAATCACTCGTGAATCCGACCAAACGGTCAAACTAGGCAGCTCTAATCAAATATGAATCAAGATTCTGTTACGTTAATGCCTATTTCTCTCCTCAAATGTTTTCAGAATAATCTTGTAGTGCACGGTTTAGCTGTAAAATGAGAAAGTTTGTGACCCTTCAGCCATGATGAGATATCTTGAAGGAACCGCCGGTCACAAGACCGGAGCACAGCCAATAGGAACGCTCTCTCAGTGAAATGACCTGTGATTGGTCAAAGTCTCCCGTCACGGGCTAGATTTTCTAAAGCCTGAAAACAGAGCCATGAGGAGGAGCAGAAGTCTAGTTATCTCTCAGAACACTTAAATGACAATATGCTGAAAGGTTATTATGGAATTTTTGCCCAATGATGCCAAAAATATACTGCCTACTGACACTTTAAGTCTAGGTGGCTTTCTCCACATTATCTCATACTATGTGCTGTTATCAACATCTCAACGCTAACATAGAGGGTGGACAATATTATAGGAAGACCTACATCCAGCAAATTAATGTTGCACTTCTACAGTCAAAACCTATGCAGCAGAGAGAGAATTTTAAGATGTTAGTATACTATGGATCTTAAGCTTCCCGCAATGCAACTCAATAGTGTCTTTTGCTCAACATGTCCTCCAAATTAAGCAGAAAAATTGTTTGTCCATCCATGCCTTCTAGAACGACAGAAGTGTTTTGTGATCTGACGCCCCTATCAGCTGGAAGACATCATCTGTGCCTTCCAAAATGTTTATGTTACTTAAGGTTAGGTTACGTTAGGTTTAGGCACAAACAACCCAGGTTAGGTTCGGGGAAACACCGTGGTTAGGGTTAAACTTATTGCTTCGGTAATGTTAGGGGAGATTTTTTTGCCATGGATACAGGCCCATTCTGAGCCAGGAAAAACCCTGGTGTCCTGTGTTAAAATCTGATGTTTTTTTTTTTTACCCGTATATCCACCCCGACCACCTCCTCTATAATAACGTCACCCGACCTCTATAATAACAACACACGAAAGACCTATTTAAGACGACCGGGGGGAGAAGCGCCTTTTGTAGTCCATCTTCAGAACATTGTAGTTTCACCACGACAGACCTGCGTCACTAACATCCGCCGCCGTTGCATCATAGTTATGGAGCCTAGTGAAAGTGCAGTCGGATTTTCTTAACACCGCGGTTGTCTTTCCCTGAGTCCTTCTGAATTCTCCTTCTCATCTTTCCTTGACCTCATGACATTTTCCATCGAGGTCAAGGAATAGTGGTTAGCAGCCAGGTTTTTTTTCAGACTTAACAAAGCTCCCTTCAGATCCACAGAGGACGTTATACAATAGGTACTCCCTGTGAGTAGTTAACTCTTTTTTGATGTTTACAATTGCTGAAATAGTCCTCTATAATGCAAACGTGTTCAACAACACCACAAAGCACCGCCTCAAACATAATCACAGAGCTTTCTTGCACAGTCCATAAAAATTGAACATCATAAACGAATCAAGTGTTATTGTAGAGTCGTATATTGGATTGTAAAATGTTCCTGTTGTTTTATTCAGCCTCTTTCTATTATTGAAGTATCAGTGAAGCTGTAGTACCCTGCAATGGAGAAAGAAACAGAAGAGAGGCATTGGCATGGTGTTGAAGGAATTATTGCTATAATATTATACTGTATAAACACACACAAACCCAATTTACTTTGTAGGCGTTGAGCTGACAAACCGGTCTACGGAAACCTGCTCAGCACTCCCTGATAGTACACAAGGTATTAATACTTATAAGAATATATGACTAACTGCTCTTACAAGATGGTTTCATGTTTGACACTGGAAGCACTTTGTTCTCCGTGCGTTTACAGGTGGTGGGAGTATCCCTCTGGAGGCGTCTAATTCTGTCAGTTGTAATGTCTGTCAGGGGTGGAGGGCTGTTTCTTTTGTATCTGGAGATGTAGTCAATTATTCAGGAGGAGGAGGATTCAGCTACTTAATGCTCTCTTGATGTGACACCGTTTATTACCGCAGAATCAAAATGGGAAGGGCTTGCCTTCCGATTCCTCACATTCCCCCACCCCTCGGTGCCCTTTCTGGCTCACCCACGGTAATAATATTGATTTAATCGTGACAGAAATGGGAAGCGGTTGTCACTAAGTCTCCCTGAAGGATTTAACCTGGTTAGATGTCAGCTTTGTTTATGCAGTCACTCCTGTGGTCTTGTCTCGTAAACGGTAAACTCCTGTGGAAGATCAGTTGCTCACTCTCTAATTTCTTCAAAGGCAGTTCGTACACAAAGACATTTCAGTGATGTTTATACTGCATTAAAGATGTTTAATTCAAGAAAAGACTTTCAAAACGTAAACTTAAACAGACTAAAGACTCCGCAGAGAAATAAAAAGAGAGTGCATGTGCAGGGTGGTCCAAATGCTTCAGACAGAGTTAAAAGTATTGAAGATCCTATATTTTTAAATCTGTTTTTAAAGATGACCAAGACTTTTATTCTCTAGATGTTTGCTCCTGCTGTGTTTCATAAGTAAATGATGCTTCTTGATGTTTTGTATGGTTCAGCAGACTGCTACCAGACGAACTGAGAGGCTGAGAAGGTTCATATGCAGAAGACAATCAGAGATACATAAACAGAAATAGTTTTGACACAGTGGATGTCAATGTAGAGTCCTGCGAATTTTGTCTTTGTCTTGACTTAAAATAGAAGTGTGGATACATTTTTCTATCTTTTTTCTGCTGTGAATCCCCTGATTCCTCCTCCTTGATATATGTTTTAAGATCATAGTTGGCAGAAAAACAAATCTCAATATTATGGCCTCAGTTTACCATTTCATTTCATACAATAAGAAATGCAATATTTTGTGTTTTTGGAGTGCTGTCATTAGGGATGCACCGAACTAAGTACCAATTATTTCCCCCCATTTTTAAAGGAACAGTGTGTAGGATTTGACGGCATCTAGCGGTGAGGTTGCAGATTGCAACCAACTGAAACTTCTTCCATGTGCCAAGCGTGTAGGAGAACTACGGGGGGCAATGTGAAAACACAAATGTCCCTCTCTAGAGCCAGTGTTTGGTTTGTCCGTTCTGGGTTACTGTAGAAACATGGTGGCCCGCTCCGTGAAGAGGACCCACTCTGTATTTAGATATAAAGGGGGCATTGTGTAAGGTAACAAAAACACAACGATTCTTAGTTTCAGGTGATTATACACTAAAAAAAATGTACTTATTATATTACAATTTCTGTCAATAGATCCCCCTAAATGTTAAACGCTGTTTCTTTAAAATCTCTGTTCACTATGTAGAATTCAGTGGAGTCATAAACATAATTTATACAGCAAAACTAAGTTACAAAGGGTTTTAAGTGGTCGAACCAGGATTAAAACATTTCCTGAACGGACAATGAGGCAAATACAATCAAACAATTTAAAATAATACAAAAATAAAATGGAGTAAAGTAACCAATAATATAGGGCTGACCCGAATGCTTCAAAGCTTCGACGGTTGCCATGGTAATCAACCTTCAAATTAAAGTATTCGAATGCTGCGTTTTTTTAAAAATATTTAAATATATATAAGTATGTAATAATAAAATATAAATCCCCAAAATAGTCCATGAAATAAGGAATAATCCCACAACATTATTAATATTAAACATGAAGTATTATTAGTTATTCTCAGACGGATATCGCTGTTTGTTGTGTGTAGAGGTGCGTGTGTGTGCAGTGGTGCTGCGGCAGTAATACAATAATAACAGTCAGTGGCCTGTCATGATTACGAAAAAAATAAATAAATTTAAAATTCAATTGATAAAAAAACCTACAAACACGGAATGTAATGTGGATTTGTTACGTCATAGCCGATACCTGATCCACTTAATGAGGTCAGTATCGGTGCCAATACCAATCCGGTGTATCACACATTAACCGTGTTCTAGTTAATAAGTTGACACTTTTGCAGAGTTCCAGTTCAACGAGAGGAAACACACCTGTCATTTAATCGATCATAGTAGGCAGACTTTATTATTGATGTGGCTATTAGAGCTTAGATCTGATTTCATTATTAGATTTCTTGCAGTGTTGTGAGATATTTTTGAAAGATGTGTAAGTTATTACCACACAACGGATATTAATAAGATGGTAGTTTGAATGACTGTCTCTTATCAGTTATTGGAAGTTTCTAAGAAGGTCCTGGAAGATTAACAGATACCTGTTTTATATTCATCACCATCATCTGCAGAGGAGGTTTCAGTATTATTGTAGTCTTGGCAAAGAATGGTGGAATATATTTGGTGTTGTCTGCAGCACCCAGTGCATTCAGTCCATGTATGCGGTTCAAAATAGTCTGCCAAGCCACTGGGACACGTTCAGTCACACGCTTCTGTCAGTGTTTTTTTGCCTGACAGGCTGTCTACTCATTGGCCAGCCTGTTTGGTATTCAGGTAGTGAATTGGCTGTTTGGTTGCCACCAAGCCCTGTGTGTTTGACTGAATCAGGTTAGCAGTAGAAAGCAGTCCATTAGTAAAAGGACTGCTTTTGTCCGACCTCCTGGTGTATTGTAATGATAAACCTCACACTGTGGCGGCAGCCAGTGAGAAAGAAAAAGCTCCTGTTTTGTGGATAGTTTTCACACCTAAGAAATCATCAAGACCAATAACAGGATGTTTGGAAGATGAGTTTTCATCATGTTGATTGTACAGCTTGTAACATTCCTAAACATACATTTCCTTTGGATTTTGGATTATTGCAGAAAATAAACTCTGTGGCAAAGAAAATGCAATCGCCAGACGTAATAAGCTAACGTTAGGCTATAAACGAACTACACCACGGTCGCATAACTTCATGTCACCACCACTAAGTTAAAGGCGGACGAGTATAGTAGTGTCATTTAGCCGCTTGTTAGCAACCGCCTTTTTTAAATTCACGAGTGGGATATTTACTGACATATTTTATGTCGTAGAACAAAACGTTAAAATCTCTTAAAGGTCCAGTGTGTAACATTTCGGGGGAACTATCAGCAGAAATGGAATATAATATTCATAACTATGTTTTCATTAGTGTAAACTAAGAATCGTTGTGTTTTCATTAGCTGAAAATGAGCCCTTCATATCTACAAACACTGGCTCTAGAGAGAGCATTTTGCATTTTTACTTTACTTACAGGCCACCATAGTTCTCTGACACGCTTGTGAAACTGCGGCAACGTGAACCGCATTGCCTCAAACCGTGGTACCGCCAGCCGCCGTTTGACTTCAGTTGCTGCTAAAGTTGTGTTATTATGGTGGTGAACGGCGCTCGGCGGCTCACGTTACCGAAGTCTTGGAAAGGGAGGAGTGAGCGGAGGGATACCCATTTGGTTGCAATCTGCAACCACACCACTAGATGCTGGCAAATCCTACACACTGTACCTTTTAAACTTGTGTTAACCACAGACCTTATTTCAGGCATCTAACTAAAAACCCACTCAAAAAAATCTATTGACTTACAGAGGAGGGAACCGGAAGTGCAAAAGACTTGTTTCCGGATTGTAGGACTCATTCCTGCAGCACTCTATGTAGGGCTGCAACTAATGACCATTTTCAACATTGTTTAAACTGCAGATTAATTGATCAATTGTTCTGTCTATAAAATGTCCAAACATTGTGAAGCGTTCAAGGTGAATATATTGATTTATCTGACAAACAGTCCAAAACCCAAAGATATTCAGTTTACAACGATATAAAACAGAGAAAAGCAGCAAATCCTCACACACCAGCAAATAGTTTCAGCTGTAGAGCAATGTTCCTGCTCCTCTATTCATCCAACACACAATGATACCAAATCTAGTTCACGCTGTTAATCATTTAACATTCTTTATGAGATAAGCACCCACCCGGAGATCTTGGACAGCAGGACACTACCGGCACAATAAACCATCGGTTTATTGCACATGACTTAAATAGAGTTGTATCTAAGGTAGACGGTTGTTTAACTCCACGTCTGAGTCGTCACTTTTCCTGTTGAGGATATGTAAGGTATCTTTTCTCTTTAGTTTGAAAGACTGCAGCGGTGCCACCTTCACTCTGCTTTTCTGCTATGGAGTCATCTAGAAATAATGTGTCTGACTAACTGGTTGTTATATATGCAAATCATGATTATAGATGCAGATTGTTTATGCAGCTGTTGTGTTTTGTGACCAAATGTTTATCAGCATTTCAATGAGCACAATGGAGCACATACAATTCATTCACATGTAAACCTAATTAGATCAGTAGAGAAAGTGTTTGTTTAAAGACATTATGTAATAGATGGGTTAGCAGGTTCATTGTGTATTAATTTGTTGATGTTACACAGAAATTGTATATGAGGCTAAACCTTTTCTCAGATTGATTTGAGGTGCTGGAGATTTACCCTTTGATTTGTCTTAATTAAACTATCTTGTGTGTTATGGTCACTTCTTCACCCCACAGGAGGCGGCAAACTGGAAAGTAATTTATGCTCAGACACCTGGACTCTGCAATATTAGATTGGCTTTGATATCTTTTGGTTTAAATCATCATAGACTCTCTCTCTTTATCTCTATAACACAAAATGTAAATGCTACATGAACCTAAACCATTTTTAGTTTCCTTTATAGATTCTTGATAATGTAGATAATGTTGTGTTTGCACCTTTTCTTGCCTTGTCTCGCCTTTTTAGGAGAATATTAGCTGTAGATAAAAAATATTAACCGAAAAACAAAGCTTGCATTCCCTTTTTATTCAGCCCTGAGTAATGTTGCTTCAGGCTGCATGTAGCCCCAACAACAACCTCTACCGGTACGATGGGGCAGCCTTGTGCCGAATTCACGCCAGAGCAGCGCCGGAGGGCGGCCTGCGGTGAGCTGCCATGCAGTGTCAAAGTAAAGTTGCGGCGGCTTCTCCCAAGCTCAGCGAGCTTTGGCTTCTTCAGTGAAGTGCGACCTAACAAAAGTTGGGAAAAGTTAAAATTTTCACTGCGACGTGTGGCCAGAGACAGATCCTGTGACTCCTGTTACACGTTGACCTATGTTACGAAGAATTTCTTCCCCCCCTGAAATGCCTGAACATGCCTCCCGGCCGCAGAAAGATGTGATTAAACTCTTGGTCATACGACACAGTCTTACAGAAATTTCAGAAATGTTAAATGTTGCTTATCTTATACTGTGAGCCTGTTAAAGGTCCCATATTGTAAAAAGTGAGATTTTCATGTCTTTTATATTATAAAGCAGGTTTAAGTGATATATAAATACTGTGAAAGTATCAAAACGCACACAGCCCGTATTCAGAAACTGTGCGTTTGAAACAAGCCGTCAGGATTTCTGTCCATTTGTGATGTCACAAATCTACAATATTTAGAAAATTTCACAGTTTTAAACGTAAACATTCTAAATGTGTCCCAGTTTATTTCCTGTTGCAGTGTAAGTGAATGACATCAACTGACAGGAAGTAAACATGGACCCAAGCTGTTTCCTAGCAATGCAATTCTGTTGCCATTCCGTTGAAATGCACTAAAACGGAGCGTTTCTGATAGACGGTGTATACAGGTATATTCAGACAGACAGTATGAGAAAAATAATGTGTTTTTTTGAACATTAATGCATATAAACATGTTCTAGTAGAAATCCAAAATACAAGTATGAACCTGAAGATGAGCATGATATGTCCCCTTTAAATTATGTACATTTTGTCTGTATGATGTGATTTTAGAGCTAAAGATCTTTTAAAGAATTGAAGGTGCAGATGTGCTACCTGTAGGCTTGGCTATCTCTGTGTAATGTATGCTGGTGTTTTTGATTAGCTCTGAATACAGCAAAAAGCAGAATACATTTTCATGATGTATTGCGTGCTACAGATATGCGTTTGTCACGGTCCTTGGCATTTTCAGAGAACGCACAGATGTCTTTTGGGGCTGTTGGTCTTTTGGCGACTGTTGGAGACATTTAAAGCAATGAACCAAGACTCTTCCACTCAGCACTTGTGCTCTTTCAATTTACCTGTGATTAAAAGTCAACTATTGACCTTCACTGTATGAACATATGACATTTCCAAACAACGGGAAGGCGATGACAGAAAGATGAGCATGTGGAGAATTTCCCTTTTTTTTTCTCTCCACAAAGCAAAAGGCTTTGCTGAGCCGGAATGCCCTTAAAAACACTCCCAGCCTTTGTTCAGGCGGAACGCTCCCTGCCTTCTCTTACTGTAGTGCAATTTTGAATGCCTCATTACAACAGCAACCACCCAAAAAGAAGCTCATTATAGCACCCACTAAATGGTAGTAAAAAAAATGAGACCACTTAACAGAAACTAAAGGCTAAGACACATGCAAAGTATTTAATACCTCTTATTTGTCAGTGTACGAGTGCACATTTTGCACTTTTAGAGTTATTTTTAATGCATCTGCTTTGTTAATTTGATTTGTTTCTCTGCATGCTTTGTGTTTTAGTCTCAATCGTCCTGTTTTATCATTCATCTGATGACACCCGTATACATCTGTCCGTCTCTGACCTTTTCAGCGACACGTTTTTGCACTCAAGCAAAAAACAGTAAAGCATAACCTTGAATTTGCCTTGGTGTCACCACTGCCAGTGACGGACAGACAGTGAGCTCTTCTTCTGTTCCCTGGCAGTAACTGTCGGCCCTTTCACCGTCACTGCCCTTTGAAGGCTGTACTGAAAGGGGTCACTTTTGGGTGGGGAGGTTGAGCGGCCTCATTCCTCAGTCACAGAGAAGCGGCGAGGGACTGATCATTACCATTTCAATCAGAATCCAAGTGAATCCAGTTCAGGAACCAGAATAGAAGAGATAAATATATACACGATGAAATACCTCGTAGTATTAGTTCAGAGGCAAAGCTAATGGACTGAAATTTATATCAATTTAGATAAAATACACTGCAGGGCATGATTTTTTAGATTCCACTGCAGAGTCAATAAGCATTACGAGAGCTAATGAATCTTCATTTTTTTCTTAATTTCTCTCCGTGGGCCTGCAGAGCCAATATTCAGCGTGCAATCACTGGTATTAGTGGGAAAAGCAGCAGTTAGTGTTAATAATTTGGGAAGCCTGATTTGAATGTCTGCTTCCTATTGAAGGAACAGTGTGTAACATTTCAGGGGATCGATTAGCAGAAATTGAATAAATATGTTTTGATTAGTGTTTAATCACCTGAAACTAAGAATCATTATAACGTTGACATTTCTCAACTGGTTTCAATGAGTGATTTTTATATTCAAGTGTTTATAATTTACGTGGAGTACTGTAGGTCAGATTACCCTCAGAAAAATAAACTTTTGGTGAAAAACGATTCAGTTACGTTACGTTAATGCTTCTGGTTCATGGATCACAGGCCGGTCTGTCTGTTGATGTGGTATTAAAAGGTCGCACTCTCATAACACATTTTCCGTTAAGAATAAAACTTTAATTTTACGATATACGTCTAATATCGCAAACAATAAAGCTGATGTCATGTCTTGGGTTTTGGAACAGTAACGTTAAATTAATCATTTTCCACCACGTAAGTAATTCAGTTCATGTAACGTTAAGCTTAGCTAACGTTGATACACTCTCTTTTGAGCGTCTAGCAGGGATTATAGCCTAGTATAGAGTTTTTAAGTTCAACGTTATAGTTCTCTTTATCCAGAAAAACGGCAGCTCCCACGTTCACTTGTATGTGTGTACAGGTCATTCCTGACCTCCCCAATATGATGGCGACGCTGACGTATCTCAGCAACGGGCTGAAGCGGCCTCTGAGCGAGGGGAACGGCGTGACTACGGTTTTGCACTCTGCGTCTCAAGTTACCGCGGTCTTGGAAAGGGAGGAGTGAGCGGAGGGGTACTCAGTTGGTTGCAGTCTGCAACCACACCACTAGATGCTGCCAAATCCTTCACACTGTACCTTTTTTTTTTTTTTAAAGTTATTTTTTTGGGGGCATTTTCCATTTTTATGACAGGACAGTGGATAGAGTCTTGAAAGGGGGGAGAGAGAGAGTGGATGCGGAAAGGGCCACAGGCCGGATTCGAACCCGGGCCGCCGCGGTCAGGACCAAGCCTTAATACATGGACGCCCGCTCTACCAACTGAGCTAACCCAGGCGCCCACACTGTACCTTTTTAAGGAAGGATTTTTCATATTCCAGTTATTAGTGGACACTCATAGGCATTAGGCAGTGCACAATAGAATAAGATTAGCTTCAGTTTAATTTAAGTATTATCACTAAATTGGCAGGACAGTGGCAGCAAGTAGAGCTGAATTTCCCTGGCAGTATGATTAGAATTATTATGCAAGCCAAGTGTTGGTAAAATATCTTTTAGAAATATGTGCTATGATACATTAAGTGGTTTAAGGTTTTTTTCTCTTCAGGATAAGATCATATTTGAGGTAATAGAGGAGCGAAATAAGGATGAAAATGATTTATGAGCCAGAGGGTGATATGAGGTGCTTAAAGAGATTTCAGTCAGTGATGGAAGATAGAAAGAGACTCTGCTGCTCCATCTTCAGCAGAACTACAGGGTTACAGATAGTCCAGACCAGCAAATACTGTCTGATAGGGATGTATGAACCTGGTAGTAGATATCTAGGAGGTTCAGCCTTGCACTAATGATCATCCCCTTACTGTCACCTGAGGCATATAAACTCTGCAAATCTCTACTTTCATCAGCTTCACTGTCACGCTGCAAGGAGCAAGGCCTCAAATAGAACTGCTGGCTGCAAGTTTTTCACCAAATAAGAGTGGTTTGACCAAGGGATGCATGTTTTAAGCAATTTCCATTTTGATCAATATTTGATTAGTTATTAAAATCATACAAAATGCATGTTTTTTTTTATAGTAAATTGGTTATTTATCATCTTGTGTGCCTGGATTGGAATTGGATTTCTGACTTTTCCACCACCGAATAGTAGGATTAAAGGGGACATATGAAAAACTCACTTTTTCAGTGCTTGTGCACATATATTTGGGTATCTGGAGTTCCTACCGACCCACAAACTGTGAAATAAGACAACCCAGTTAGTTTTTTGTGGGCTGTCTAGATCAGAAAAACATGTGATTCAACAAGCCATTCAGATTTGGCTCCCCTTCCTATGTCACATGAGAACTATAAGCCCCCAGGAAGTGCGCCGGTCGTCGATCCGGACTTTCTTAGTGGCCAAACGGCGGTACTGCAACGTCCGTGTCAGTCACGTGATGCCATTGGGCCCAAAAATACTTTTTCCCATAGACTTACATTGGGAAAGAGACGTCTGTGACTCAGCGGCTAATTTTTTTTTAGGTGAATCAACTTCCCAGTACGAACACTCTAATAGCCCTTATTTAAAAAATTTAGTTTTTAAAGTTGTAAAACGCACTAATAGCCGAATCCAGAGTTATTTCCCTTGATATCCAGACCGAGGCTGGAGCGCAAGCCGAGATGACGGCGTGACGTTTGGACCCTGTGACCGAGTGGACGCAAGATGGAAGTCGAGCCATTAAGGCTTCATGCGCCACTGAGCAACTTTCATAGGAATGAACAGGGCCCCGCCTCCAACGCTGTATCCAATTCTCTTAATACATCCATGGAGAACTACCTTTGCAAAGGTGCACCATATTTTTCTCACAAGCCAATCAGAGCAGACTGGGCTTTTTTAGTAGGGGGTCTTAAAGAGACAGGCGCTAAAATGGAGCGTTTCAGACAGAGGGTGAATACAGGTATAATCAGACAGACAGTATGAGAAAAATAATGTGTTTTTTGAACATTAAAGCATGTAAACATGTTCAAGTAGAAACCCAAAATACATATACATATATAAGTATGAACCCGGAAATGAGCATGATATGTCCCCTTTAACAGCAGTACACACCGCTATCATTCCAAACCCTTAGGATCGATATAATACCAAAAACTGCATTTTATTGAATTTAATATCTTATCCTTTTCCTAAATCTGAATTCTTTCATATCTCTTATTGAATCCATTTGGATTCAAATTTAACATTTGTCACCTAAAGTTAGATTTGACACAAAAATTCCATTGAAACCTGCACATTTTTGTGGCTGAGATATTAGTCGCTACAGTTTTTAGCGGCAAATACTGACAAATTTTGAAAGGTAACAAAAAAATCATGGATTAATTATTATCATCCATACTTTAATTCATACATGTGGCATGTATTTATAAGAAAAGATGACAGAAATGGTGCTAGGTGTCTTGAAGTGTCCGTCTTTCTCCAACAGGATTAGTTTGCAGTGTCGACTGGCCCCTGCCGAATGTCACTATCAGCTCCCCACAAGCTCCAGAGCTTTCATACAAGGATCAATATAGTGTTAGTTTTTTCCTCATATTTTCTCAAGTTCTTCATTTTCAGACTTAATTTAAGACCAGGTTTAGTATTGTAGCTTCAGAAACAGACAGATCTGTTGGGGGTTTGGCCTTCAGACAGATGATCAGGATCTTGTGACGCCCAGTTAGCAACCTGTCATTTCAGACTCCGACCAGTCAGTCAAGCTCTGAGTGACAGCCAGCGTTCAGAGAAAAACAGAAAAAGAGTCTTAACTCAGAGAGTTTCAGGAATATTTAGTAAACCTTTCATCATTCTTTTCTTATCGTTATTGACGTTTCTCTGTGTAATGAAAAATTCTTTAGTTAAAGATTTTCTTTTTTTGTGTGTAAAAAAAGTGAAATCCTCTCGTCTGTCTGTGAGGCTGTAAAAACTGCTGGCTTTGAACCTGAGCCTCTCCGTAGACGGAGAATGAGCTTATGTGCTTTGATTTACAAAAGAGGAGACTAATGCTGCTTCTTTCCTTTGTGTATTATATTCTCAATGCATAAAGGGATGTGTTTTTTTTTTTTTTTTAGTGAAGTATTGTGTTTTGTGTTGGACTGGATAAATATGATGCGCATTAGCCTGCTACTGTGCCAGCAGCTGATCTCATTATGACAGTCCATACCTAATAAAGCACACCTTTTCACACATACATGTCTACATTTGCGGTGTCAGTAATACAATTATCCTTCGTAGACATTTACATAACCCACAGGTCGATACGCTGCTGCTGATATTCAATTTCCCTCTTTGTACGTCATTAGTATTTACTGCTGCAACGGGATCATTACAGTTTCATTCTGTCTGTGTGGATTATGCATGCCTTGCATACCAAAAGGGCTTTTCAGTGTGTGTGTGTGTGTGTGTGTGTGTGTGTGTGTGTGTGTGTGTGTGTGTGTGTGTGTGTTAGCAGAGCCTGTAGTCAGTTCTGCCCGTCAGAAAAAAACATTATAGAGACAATGAAACTTTAAAAAGCAAAATAGATAAGCTACATTTCTTTTTAATCTAGAGCTGAACAATAAATCTTTTTTAAATTAAAATGACAGTGTGAAAGAGCAAAATTGCAAAACAGCTGCAGTTTTAATCAATCATGATTTGGACGAACTACAAAATACAACTCTGGTTAGTATGCTTTATGCGTGCTTGTGTCGGAAATAAAGACTCCACCAAAGTTCCTGGTTTCAAAGTTTGTTTCCTTAAGACTCTCTCTTGAGTAAGTCTGCATCATTTTGATTTGATTTCAAAAGAAATGGTTATAAAAAAGAGTCTTTCTTCGATAAACAATCAAGCTGACCCAACTATGTCATAATATGTATGTAACTATTGTCGGTTGCTGCATTCAAAGTTGGCCAAACCCCCACAGCTCAACAAGCAGCGAGGGAGAGAGAGAGCAGCGATGTTCAAGCTAGCTATAGAGTGACTGAAGAGAGAGAGCGGCGTTAGTGAGAACAAAGCAGCGGATCAGAGAAATAAAAAAATATTTTCTGATTGTTTCCTGGCGGTTACGTTCTGAAACACAAATAAACACACAACTAACTTCGCATAACTCTGCATAACCTTGCGGGAAGGTGCAGAGTTGCCGTAGTTTGAATGAATGCAGGCTTCCTGTCTGCTGGCTGTGGCTCAGCGCTGCTCTCGTCAAACTACAGATACACACTGATCATAGCTGCACTCACAGCACAGAGAGGAGCAGGAGGATCACTGGAACACATGCACATAACACAACCCGTTTTCATCTTAGAAATACGGCTGCTTCTAACAGAGTAAAGGGGGGCTTGTGAGTCAGTATCAGAAGCGATATTTGACCACCTGGGGCCCCACGTGGGGCCCAAAGGCTGTTTACAGATGCCCAGAAGCGTCCCAAGCAAAGCAAAATAAGAAGAAGACAGAAAATCCAGGCAGAGGGCTGCACGGTCTCTGCAGAAACAGACACCACCAACACACTTCTACTGGATCATAGTGATGATTGAGAGGGAATATTTTTGTACCAGTATACATTATTTTTTAGGAAATTCTTGCATATTATACCTTTTAAGTACGGAAGTTACATGACAAATAAATCAACATTGACTTCTAGACCTCCTCCCTACATGGTGTTTGTCGCTCTTTATACTTCCTGGCTTTTGTAAAATTGATTTTGTGGGATATATATACAAATAACAGTGCATTACTTTTCATAGGTATAGCTACGAATGGTGTTGGAGAACAGCCTGAACTAATTTGACAGAGAGTTGGCAGATAGTGAGCAGTAGTGGGAATCCCACTGTTACGGCTGTAAGCTTTTAACCTAAAAGCTCTGAAGTGGCTGGAAGATGTCTGTCCTGTCAGTCGGTGAAGCTAACATTAGCTCAAGCAGCTATAAAGTATAGAGCTGTCAACTGTCATCAGTCAGATATCAAAGCCTTAACAGCAGGTTGCCATTATTACCGTATGTGGACGACTATATAGCCGATTAGATTACAGTAGATGATGACAATTTGAATTGAAAACATATTTGTCAGAATACGTATTTCCCCTAAACCATTCAGCTCTACTTTACCCTGGTCCCGTTAATGACATTTGGCATTAAGGGCAGTAGCTAAAATATTGCCAGCAGACAAATTTCCTTTTAATATTCTTTCACTGTTTGATTTGATTATGCAAAGACACGTGCCTCGGGCTGTGATGAATCTCAGTTTGACTCCTGCTGTTCAGCACCAAAGCACGCCTTGAAGAAAGGGATCTTTGCTTTCCTCTTACGTCTGGATCTGATCCAGATTATGAAAGAATTCTTCTAATTGTGGTGTCATATTCTGTAGCTTGTGAGATGGAGAGATGCGAAGCCTGAAGGCATGATGAAAGGAATGAGCTCAGAGGAGGAGGTGTATTAATAGTAGGACTGAGTGTTTGTGTGTGTGTGTGTGTGTGTGACTGGAGATTGAAGAATCTGGATCAAAAGATCCCCGGGGATATTGACACATACGTACACACACACAAACACACACGGATACACACAGAAGTGATTGCGTCATTCAAGCCAGCAAAGCTTTTCCCAGGACAGACGAGCACGTTCTTGGATCATATGAGCCAGATGATAGTATACCCACCAGAGGAGTTTATCCAGCGTCTTCACTTAGAACACAAGCAACCCCCCGTCAACATACACATATACATGTAAATGTGTATATAAAGCTCCTGTCTCCACAATCTCTCTATGGACTCATACATAGATTATTTGTTTTGACTGTTTTTCCTGATCTGATCTGTCTATATTTATGCCTCTGCGCCGGCGACGGCTGTGGCTGGAGGTGTGACGCTATGTTTTTGGGTTGGCCGTCCGTTCGTACCATTCTCATGAACGCAATATCTCAGGAACGCCTGGAGGGAATTTCTTCAAATTTGGCACAAACGTTCACTTGGACTCGAGGGTGAAGTGATCAAATTTTGGTGGTCAAAGGTCACTGTGACCTTACATTCGTCCCATTCTCGTAAAAGCAATATCTCAGGAACACCTAGAGGGAATTTCATTACATCTGGCACAAACATCCACTTGGACTCGAGCATGAACTGATTAGAATTTGGCGGTCAAAGGTCAAGGTCACTGTGACTTTACGTCCGTCCCATTCTCGTGATATATCAGGAATACCTTGAGCAATTTTTTAAAAATTTGGCACAAACTTTCCACTTGGACTCGAGGATGAAGTGATCAGATTTTGGTGGTCAAAGGTCAAAGGACACTTACGTCTCTCCCCTTCTCACGAAAGCGTTATCTCAGGAACGCTTGGCTGGGCAATATATCGATATTATATCGGTATCATGATACGAGACTAGATATCGTCTTAGATTTTGGATATCATAATATCATATTATGACACAAGTGTTGTCTTTTCCTGCATTTACAGTATAGTGATGTCATTTTCTGAACTTACCAGACTGATTTGCCTTTACCCACTTAGTCATTATATCCACATTACTGATGATGAGAAATCTTGTTGTGTAAATATTTTGTGAAAGCACTAATGGTCAACACTACGACATCATTGCAATATTCATAGTGAGGTATTTGGTAAAAAATATTGTGATATTCTCCATATGGTCACTGTGACCTCACAAAACACATTTTTGGCCATAACTCAATAATTCATATGCAAAATTATGACAATCTCACACACTTGTCTAACAGGATAAAGTGATGGAAGTGATGACATTTTGGACAGACATGGATGTAAACTGCAACTTGACTGGTTGACGGAGGCGTACAACCGCGAGGTGATAATTCTAGTTCATCTGGAGACGTGCAGTTTGCAATTGCTGGTTCTGAATTACTGATTCCCCCTGATTTCCGACCAGCTGTATGATCGATAGAGTCCTCCTGAGAAAACTAATATGGAGTCCCAGCAGGCAGTAACAGGCGAGGCGGAGGAAATGAGAGAGCTAGAGATTGTGAGGAAGTGTCTAATTTTAGAACGAGAGAAAGTGTGTGCGTGGGAGAAAGTGCACAAAAAAGGGGCCAAAATTAAACTTGCACTTGTCAACCTTTTAAGGTGTTAGTGAGAATAATTGTCAAAACTTTCCCGACCTCAGCAAAATGTTGTAGCTTAGCTGCAGGTGAGGAGACTGATAGAGTAGAGCAGAGGTTCCCAACCTATTTTCTTTGGAGCCCAACATCATCACCCTAAAACATGACAAATCCTCAATTTGAATAAAGTGATTCAGTGTATTAAATGAGTTAGTTTTTTTTTTTTTAAATTACCTTTCTTTAATGAATATAACTCGTCAGTTTCGTCAACATAAATAAAGTGATGACGTCTTGACAGATTTGCTAAGACAATGCAGATACATAATATGATATTTTTTTGATGAGATCATTTATTGACTATAATAGCATTAGAGCGAAAATAGATTTTTTGTTATTGTGGTTAATTAAATGTTATTTATGGTGCTGTTAGATTGCTGATAGTCCGCCCCGTTAATACAGGTGCTGCCTCACTTTGTGTACATCAAGCTGGAGAGCAAATAGGTTTTTGACCGTAGTCAAAATGTTGTTTTTGAAAGGCTAAACACCAACAAATATGGATTGAAGAAGAATATTTTGTTAGATTTTGCTACCAAGTAGCAGAAAATTTATCTTTTTAAATAGTTTTATATGGAGACTTTTGGTATGAATTATTCAGTAAGTGTGTTATTAGGATTTTAGTTATACAGTACATGAGCAAATCTAATTTTGACAACCTCAGAGCAAATCCTGGCGCAACCCTCTGTGATCTTTGGAGCCTCCCTAAGGGGGACCAGGACCCCATGTTGGGAACTACTGGTGTAGAAGTTTACTTATGTGTATCTTAAAGGGCGAAGTGTTCTCTAACAGCTTTGTTTTTTAATTTGTCACCTTCCTGTGGGTAGAAAACATTTTCAGCGTCATCCTTGAGGTGAAAATGTTAGCAGGTGTCCTGCAGGTTTTATGTCTGAAACAGAGAATGGAGCTGCAGAGTTAGATTTTTAAAGCCAGACATTTCAAGTTATGAGGAAATCAATGGTATTGACCAACAACAGGGTTTATTATGTCTGTGCTGTTGGGCAGTTTGCACTGCTGAGAGAGAGATGGAAAAGGTGCTGGTGAGTGTTGTTTTCAAGGATTTTCGGAAATATGGGCTCAGATTCGACCTTGACAGCAGGCAAAAGGAGGCGGCGGCGGTGTGTTAGGAGGTTGTGTGTGCGTGTGCATTTAAAAAGCGAGCGACTATGAAAGGGTTTAGGCTGTAAAAGCCTGATAAGCCGAGCTGCAGGCCAAATCACACTCCTGCCATCTCACCCACTGACACAATGATTCAACACAGCTGTCAACTGTCTGCAAGACGACAACCGCTGCCTGTGTGTGTGTGTGCGTGTGCATTACGCCCATATATATATATTTGTGTATTTGTATGATGGCCATGTGTGTGTGTCTCTCGTCTGACCGTGGATGTATGCATGAACGTGTATATAAATATCTTTTATGTGTACATCACATCTGTGCGTCAGAGAGGCTCTGCAGTAGATTGTCCACCTCTCAGGTCTGTGTGTGTGTGTGTGCGTGTGTGTGTGTGTGTGTGTGTGTGTGTGTGTGTGTGTGTGTTTGCGGGGGTGGACAGGCGAGCAAAGGTGGAGCCTGTCCACCTGCTTCTTCAAACACAGCGAGTAAAGACAGAGACAGAGGATGGAGGATGGAGAATAGGAAGGAGCAGGGTCCCCTGTGTTTCCCAGCCCTGATTAGATTGTGCTGGAATTAAATTTCACAACAAAAACAAACAGCGGGAGACGGGCAGGCCCTCCTCCTTCCCTCCCATCTCCTCTGTTCTTCTTATGCCTCCCAATCCCTTACCCCCTCCCTCTCCTCCTCTCTTTTCCTACCTTTTTTTTTTTCTCTTTCTGTGCTCTCGCCGCAGCAAAGAGGCCTGATGTAACCAGCCAATTAAACCACAGATCATGATGATGTTGCCTCAGGCTGTGTGAATAGATTCAAGTCTGTATGACGTCAGAGGTCGCCAGGCAGGGATGTGCGACTCCTAACCCCACACATGATTTGGCAAATTGTGTCTTGTGATTTAGTGCAGCTACCAGGCTTTAACCAGAGGTGGGAAGTGGGAAGTCATTGTTTTGCAAGTCACAAGTAGTTCTCAAGTCTTTGCACTCTGAGTTTTGAGTCCTAATCAAGTTATAAAGTGCTCTTTGACAAATATAATGCCATTTTAACAACAGAGTAATAATATATTACATTTACAAAAAGCATGAATGCTTTTTAAAATGTGTATTTATTTTGGTAAATCAAGTTTGCTAAAACAAGTATGACTGAATATTGTCATAAAAAAACAACACAAAAAGAAGATCTGTGGAAGTAAGTGTCAACTTGTTGGGAATGAGTAGCGTTAATGTTCATTGATTGATGCTTTTTAAAATACTATACTTTTTAATCTTTGGGCTTTGGGGGGGAAGGTATCAAGTATTTTTAAGTCAAAAGGCTCAAGTTCAAGTGAAGTCACGAGTCATTGGTGTTAAAGTCCAAGTAGAATTGCAAATCTTATCTGATTTTGTGAAGTCAAATCCACAGTCCACACTTCTGGCTTTAACCCTCCCTACCAGTGGTACCAATCAAACATCTGTCTCAAAATTAAATGTCCAGTTTGTAGTATGATATGAATACGTGAAAGCAAGATGTTAGCAGAATATGTTCTGACCTTTTTATAAGAAGCAGTTAGGGCTGTAACTCAGTTATTTAATGAATCTGTTGATGATTAGTTCAATTAATGATGAGCCCAGGATGATGTTTTCAAATTGCATGGTTTGTCTGAGCAACAGTTGAAAATCCAAATATGGTCTGTTTACTGTCATTTATCATATATGACAAAGAAAAGCAGCAAATCCTCACATTTGAGGATAACCATTATTAGTCAATTATCCTGAATAACTTTCTGTCAATCAACTAATCTTTTCAGCTCTAAAAGCAACGTCTCTTTGCGACCGCCGTATCACACCAGGTGGCTACCTTACAGTTTGAAAAGTGAAGCTAATGCTGAAGTGCCTTAAACTTGTATTCTTTCTAACAGCCAGCAGGGGGCGACTCCTCTGGTTGCAAAAAGAAGTCTGATTGTATAGAAGTCTATGAGAAAATGAGCCTACTTCTCTCTTGATTTATTACCTCAGTAAACATTGTAAACATGAGTTTATGGTCTCAGTCGCTAGTTTCAAGTCTTCTTCAATACAGCATGATGTTCATTTAGTAAATTATGGTCCCATTTAGAGTCAGATAGACCATAAAGCAGGGGATGCTTTAGGGCGTGGCTACCTTGTGATTGACAGGTCGCTACCAAGTGAGTTGTGAACAGTTCCACCCAAAGAGTGATCTCTTTTGTTCTTTCTTATCCTGTTAATCAGCTTATGACCTTTAGGTCAGAAGCCACTATGTAAAGAGGAGTCTGGCCTTTTGTGTTCCTTTCTGTTAATTGCTTGTGACATTAATAAATTGACCGGCGTGATATGAGCTTATCCTGCTCTTGTCACTTTAACTTCTGTCTGGTTCGAGTTACTGCAAAATATCTCAAGTGAAAGCTCCAAATGCAACCGGACCTCACCAGTCAATCTGTTTTTATATTAGATTTGAATTTGAATTCTGCCCGGAGTGTACGCTTATCAGAACAGCAGGATGCTTTCTGATAAGTTTGTTTAGTTGGTGATGAATGCCATGAACAAACGTGACCAAACATTCCCAGGCTGTGATGGTGTTTTTCCGCTGCTGATCGGAAACCGTTTCTCGCAGACGCGAATGCCACAGGCTCATGAAATGAGCATCTTCTGTCATTAGGCTGAGGGATTTTCACTTCACACTCGGGACAGTGATGCAAGGTGATAGTAAGAGTGTCATAACAGGGTGTAAGATGTCATAAATGAATGAGTGTACATGCTCTGAAGGGAAAAACCCAGCCAGTAAAAACTCTCTCTCTCGCCATGTATTATCTGATAACGGTTCATGTCACGCTTCTGCACCAATTTACAACTTTGATCATCGAATTATCAGGGGTTGCGTGAAAGTGAAAAATCCCTTTAGTGAAGACAAAAAGAAAACAAAGGCTCATTAGCTTTTCAAGCCGCGACCTCCCTGTGGGAACTCTCTGTTTTTATATCAGGTTACACGTCTGGACTTTGACCCCCAGTGAGTGAAGCTGTCACTTTGCCAGCTCCGCGGCGGTGGCGGCCGTGTCACCAGCCGCTCCCCAGGTGCAGCCGAGTCGTCCTTGCGGCGGGGGTCACGGCTGTGCTATGCTTAGTAGGGCACTGGAGTAGTCCACCTCTCCGGGGGAGACAGCAGCACGTCTCTGTTTAGCTGCACAGAGGTGACCTCTCACCTGCAGGCTTCATGGGCTGATTGGGAGGTTTGAGTCAGACTGTTGGCTGCTGGGAACAACCTGCTGTTGTTGTCTGTGTCTGCTATTAGCACTCCTTTCTATTCATTGGTTTCCTTCAGTCTTTTAATCCTTCACTCTTTTCCAGATGGGCTCTGTTTACTTGCACTCAATAATGTGACTCCTGCAAATACTCTGATTAACAGTGCAGCTGAGCCTCTTGCTTTTAGGGCTGGATAATATCAATATCATGATTGCAAATATTGTAAAAATGTATGAAAAAAAATGTATAAGAATGGTGTTTTATATATAGTTTAGAGTTGTCAGTCAATTAAAATAGTTAATTGCGATTAATCGCAAATTATTCACAAATTTTGTATCTGTTCAAAATGTACCTTAAAGGGAGATTTGTCAAGTATTTAATACTCTTAATCAACATGGGAGCTGGCAAATATGCTGCTTTATGCAAATGTATGTATATATTTATTATTAGATATCAATTAACAACACAAAACAATGACAGATATTGTCTAGAAACCCTCACAGGTACTGCATTTAGCATAAACAATATGCTCAAATCATAACATGGTAAACTGCAGCCCAACAGACAACAACAGCTGTCAGTGTGTCAGTGTGCTGACTTGACTATGACTTGCCTCAAACTGCATGTGATTATCATAAAGTGGGCATGTCTGTAAAGGGGAGACTCGTGGGTACGCATAGAACCCATTTACATTCACTGATCTTGAGGTCAGAGGTCAAGGGACCCCTTTGAAAATGGCCATGCAGGATTTTCCTCGCCAAGATTTTGCACAAGTTTGGAGCGTTATTTACCCTCCTCCACAACAAGCTAGTATGACATGGTTGGTACTAACGGATTCCTTAGGTTTCATATGAGGTCTTCACTCTTGCTTTAAAAACGAGCCTGCTACAACCTCCGAAAGATCGATTGCGTTAAAGAAATTAGTGGCGTTAAAACAAATTTGAAGTTTGACAGCCTTAGTAAAAATCTATTTCCTGGGAAAAAATGTATCTCAAAGTAAGGCATTAGAAAATAAATACTGTTTTGATAGTGGAGAGACTCAGCTGTGTATTGTTTTTTGATACCTGTCGTGACATGAGTTTATTAAGATGGAGAGAACATGCTGTATGTCAGCACTCTGAACGAATTGTTCTCAGTGCAGTGCAGAAATACAATTAAGGCTATATATACATATTCTTTCTGGCCTCTGTTTACAGAACCAGAGTACCTCACATACTTCACTGTGATTACACAACCACAGTTGACTATACAATCGTAATGGCCCTGAGGTAAAGGTGAGGTAAAGGTGTTATGTACACGGGCTCTGCCAGGTTCGCATTCAGGTCTCAAATTACACTGTAATCACATTTTTTGTGTGCATGTAAACACGTCATGGTCTCTCCCTCTTTCCTCACTTTGTCACTCGTCCTCTCTCTCTCTCTCTCTCTCTCTCTCGCTCTCTCTCTCTCTCTCACACACACACACACACACACACACACACACACACACACACATTGTCCCTCTCTTTCTCTCTTGTCCTCGCAGCGGTGTGTATCCTGCCAGATGAGCATGAGGCGGGAAAAGGAATGCAGCTCTGCTCTGTTTACCTCTTCCTCGTTTTCTTGCTCTCTCACTCCTGACACATCCACTCTCTCTCTCTCTGCCACCTCCCTCTTCCCCCTCTGTCTCTCTATCTCTCTCTCTCTCTCTCTCTTTCTGTGAGTATGCTCAGTCATTCAGCGCCGTGCACCGCTGCTGTTTCGTGAGGGTGGAGAGCCGGTGGGAAGCCTGTGATTGAGAAAATAAGCGCCTGTGCTGGAGTCGGCTACCTCGGAGACAAACTAGATAGAGCGGAAGCACCCAGGGGGGCTGTGGATTTTAACCTGCTCATGTCAAGAAGAGATGGATTTATGGAGCCCGTGAACTTTGGAGAGAATGTACTTCACGTGTAAAAGACATAAACAGATCCTGTTTGTCATCAGGAGGAACGAAGGTCTCTGAAATCTTGAACACGGTCTGATGTAGATCTGCGCCCGAGAGGTCGAAAAACCCTGGAGGTTAAATCATTGAGATGTGAGGTGGGGACGCGTAATTTAACAGGCAAAAGACACCGCTCAGCAAGGTTAACCTCAACGACATCTGTTATACCTGATCACACCTGAGACCCGAGGGGAAACGACTGTCTCGAGGCAGGATTAAAGGAATAACCCGTGATGTCACACTTCACCTGGGGCAGTCGTCTGAGACTCTGCTGAGTAGTTGTGGCGGCGGTAGCAGCAGCAAGACTTAATTTCCAGGTGTGTAAACCACACCAGACTTGACTCACCTGACATCATCCCTTCTCTGTTTTGAGCTCAGCCCCTCAGCTCATTTTCTCACCTCATCTTCTCAGTACGCGCAGCTCTCAAACCCACCACCACCACCACCGCCACCGCCACCACCACCTCTTGTTTCCTCCCCATGGAACCGCTGGAGAGGCGAGAGAAGAGACGCTGATTAATGTGACTCCCAGCAGCCCGCGACTGATTCCACCGCACTAGAAATAGAAAGCAAAACGAAACAGCGGCGGCACTTGTGAACTGTCATCAAGAGAAGCACCATGTGGAATCAATCTGGATACTGCAATCACATACCTCACCATGGATATCCCTTCTACCATGCACCCTGCAGGTACGCCATCACATCCCAGAACGTGTACCCAAACTCTGCTTCTGCTTTCAGTGCAGTTCCATCGCTGTGTGACTTGTTAACGCTGCTTACTTCTTGCCTTTAGGTGTTGTGTTTCATTAAGTTTTTATTGTTTTTGCACTGGGACAGAAATATGTGTGATGAAAGTGATTCTGATCACTTCACTCGTCGGTGTCCCTCAGGGGTCGATGCTCGGCCCGGCTGGTTTTTTTTTGGATTTCGGAAAATTGTTATGCAGTTGTTGATCCAGCGAGTCTGATTTAATGCATCCTTGTTCATTGTAACGTAATCCAAGGTGTTAGGGGTTTTAGTCTTTCCCAAAGCTGAGGTTGTGACCAAACTGGTTTGTCAGGAATATTTGTTTGGCTTTAACAGAACCAGGAAACTGGTTTTGCCTGTGCAGAATAATAGAAGTTAGTGAATAGGCAGGTTTACTGGTCAGTGTTACAATAGTGGCTGTCATCATGTTACCTAAAAAACACTCCTACTGTTAGGTTGTTGAGCTTGTTAGCCGGTCTGTATTCAAACAAATGACCTGTTTTCTCTCTCTTAAAAACACTAGGTTAAAACAGATTACATAACATTTTACTGGTCCTCTTCCATTATCTCTCTGGTCCCCCCCCCTCCCCTCCCACACCACAGCAGTAATGACATCATTACATTTATCACAAGGTTTCGATGTGACCCACTCTCAAATGAGCACCATCAATCCTCATTCCCTGAGGGGAGAGCAGACCCCTGCCTACGCCTCTTTATCTGTCAGAAAGTGTAATAGTCTCTAACCTCTAAAGGCTGCTGGAGCTCAACCAGCAGAATACTGATTCACCATTACTAGTTATTTGTGAAACATCGCTGTGTGGTTGAGCATAATGAGGAGGACATATTTTTTAGAAATGAATAGCGTGATGAATGATAAACATATTACTTAACTGTACTTCTGTGCGAGTGTGTATGTGGGTGTGTAAGTGCATTATAAAAGCTTAGTAGCTGTTATCTCTCCATGTTGTGCATTTAGTTGATGTGAAGTAGCTAGTGTTGATGCCACAGAAATAGAATAGGAATAGAGTGGATTCCCACTCAAATCAACGTAGCAGGATGGTCAGAGCGGCGGCCACTTTTATATGTACCATTTGCCACCGTTGTAGCAGGATGACTTCCGTATAAACTAAACCCACTGAGGTGAGGTTTTTTGTAGTAACGACTAAACTTGTAGTAATGTTACGAAGCACAGCGAGCCAGAGTAAATAAGTAAAATGCTTCATCCACACACTCTTAGCACAGCCTTGGAAAGCACATTGCTCTCACCAGATGAGTGACAACTCATTTTCTGTAACCAGTGTAGTATTAAAACATGGTGGAATTAGCAAGCTAGCTAGCTAAATAGCCAGGCTGGTCTCAGACACTGTTCGTAGCTATACATACAGAAAGTAATGCACTGTAATTTGTGTATATCCCATGAAATAAATTTGTGTTTAATTAACGCAGCCGTGAACCAGGAAGTATAAACGTGGTGTTGATTAATTTGTTACGTAACTTATTTCAAGCCAAACCACGATCTTTTCCTAAACCTAACTAAGTAGTTTTGTTACGTAATCCTAACCAAGTCAACTTTTTCCTAAGCCTAGCTAAGAAGCTTTCTTGCCTAAACCTAACGAAGTTGTTTCCTCTGAAGATGTATGTTTATTTTGAAAAGACTGTATGCATGTAACGAGTGTAAATTGACACGTGTTGCAGGACATTCGTAGGAAAATGAACAAAAAAGGAGGAATAACTTTTTCCTATGATATCATACGAACCGTTGGATGAGAATACGTTGAACTAGCGGACAGCTGGCGAATTAGCTCGCTTGCTAACTTTGCCATGCTTTAATGCTACACTGGTTACAGGAAATGAATCGCACAGCGGCAAGGCTGGTCTTAACGATCCCTCCGCCTCACTCCCCGCCACTCCGGAGAAGGACAAGCTACCTAGCTAACTATCCATCCGTCTCCTTAGCTGCGACCACACTTTACACTTTATGCCCACTGACGTGTTGTAACCATAACAACTAGCAACAATCGCCATTCTCTTTTGTACTAGTCAAATGACCACAGAAAACAGTTCAATGTCCATTCTTCTCCTCTTTTATTTCTATGGTTGGTGCTGCAGCAGCAGGAGGAACGGTAGGGG
Organism: Sebastes umbrosus; assembly: GCF_015220745.1. Lineage (NCBI taxonomy): Eukaryota > Metazoa > Chordata > Actinopteri > Perciformes > Sebastidae > Sebastes > Sebastes umbrosus. The sequence continues at coordinate 6,176,752 of NC_051272.1, forward strand.
TGGTCTGCACCGGGGGGGCAGAGGGATTTAGCTGATGAGTGAGTCATACCTCAGACCAGTGGGCAGGTCAATGACCTGTCAGATCAGCCGGCTCATAGCAGCGAGAGAGAGAGAAAGAGAGAGAGAGAGCACACACAGGAATCCAGGAAATAGCCCTGAGCTCCAAAACAAACTAACCATCACTATTCACTCCCACTCTAGTCTCTCATGGTGAAGTGCTCTGACTCACGCTGTGAATATTCCACCTGTTGCCCAATAACCTCCATGTATTCAAGTCAAATTTGACATATTGCTGCTACAAATGCAACGTTTGACATGCTTAGTTAAGATGCAGGAGAAACAAACTGTATATAGCTGCAGGAGATTCACTCTCAGCTTTATTTTTCTTCTTTGTTGGTGCTTATTTTTGCTAACAAATCAGCGTCCTCCTTGTTTCTTCAATGTCACTTGTGCCCCGTTTCCCCATCTTCTCATCTCGATTTCTAATCCTCTTTTTGGATTTACAATCCTCCTGAGGGATTTTCTGTTCACCTGCCTCCCTATTGGAAGATTGACTGCTGAGTAAAATATGAAAGTTAACACCTACATCTCACTGGCAAAAGGCTTTTTGGTTTTATAGCGAAGGTGTTAAAGGAACATTTTGCAGGATAGGAGGAAGCAGAGAGCACTGAAATTAGATCTTTGTTTTTCCTCGGAGGAGGAAGTGATAAGACGTCAATATTGCATTTGTCACTCCAATGAAATAATAAAGTGTTCCAACCGTTTTATTTATGAGCATCCTTCTGAACTGTCAAACGGCTGCTCATGTATTTTTTAATAATGAAATAAAAATGAAAAATAACATCATAATGATGCTCGCTCTGTGAACTCAGTAGAAGTTCAGCGATCCTTTTGCCGAGGCCGCTCCAGTTAATGATTCCCTCGCCTGTCAACAGGCCGCCGGGCTCCGCCCCCGTCCGCTCCTCTGCTTAATCCCGTGTGTTTACGTTCAAATGACAAGGTGCTCACTCGCTGTTTGAGGAAGTCCTTAGCCAGACTCCGTTGTTTGGTCCACTAATCCAGCATAAGCCAGCAGCCGCCGAGGCTTGAGGTGAGCGTGAAAGCTTAATGAGGGACTGCCTGTGATTGCCTCACAGTATTGATTGTATGTGTGTGTGTGTGTGTGTGTGTGTGCGTGTGTGTGTGTGTGTGTGTGTGTATTGCCTGCGTGGAGGGCTGGTAATTGAGTGTCGTGTTTTCTGAGTGGCCGTATCTGCTGTCGTTGACCTATTGGTAAAAGGTGTCCATAGGGTGAACATATTTGACAAGTGCAAGGACTTAATGAGTTGGAGATAAAATATGTTAGACAGTGTATATTTATTTGTGTATTATCATATTACGGAGAGTTTTCAGAAGAAATACAGAGAGAGAGAGTGAAGTGTGACAAAGGTCACGACCCAGATTCACACTCGCGACGCTGCATGTGCCGAGTTACAGACACCACAGAGGTGTGCACTTAACCTGCATGTAAGGATTTCACTGTCTATATACTGTACTGTGTGTGTGCGTGTGCGTGTGCGTGTGTGTGTGTTTGTGTGCGCGGGGCTGTCAACCTCACAACAGCTCAGGGACGTAAATGGATTTGGGCTGGTGGCCCAGCGGGGGGTGAATGGAGCAGATTGTCTGAAAGCCTTTGCCTCATCCCTACACACTTACACACACCTACACACGCACACACACACACACACACACACACACACACACACACACACATGGAATTTAAAGTGCTGTACGACACTGGTTCCTACACCTGTATAAACCGTACACAGTCGTTTCAATTCAACTTCCAACTCATAATTGGATTAACGTAAGAGCTGCCCTTTAACCTTTCTCAAATATTGAGATGGCGAAGTGTGTGTGTGTCTGACGGCCCGCTAAGAAAATCTATTGCGGTGGCGTCCTTTTCTCCTCGTCTTTAGTTTAGCTAATTAAATACATTTGCGTAAAAAAAGGATTCCTTGCTGGTGAAGGAATAAAGATGAGCTTTTAGTGTTTAAACTTCATCCGAAGCCAAAGCAGAGATAACTGTGATGGGTAATAACTGTAAAGGGAAGGACACCGTAATGGTATGAGAGGGTTTATAATGTGAGCGAGTAGCAAAGAGACGTCTGCGTATGTTCAGAGGCAAAAAACTTAATTGACACTTAGGAAGAAAATGTCCCTGGCAGTTCATAAAATGTCTTGTGAAGGTAAAATTGATGCCTCTGATAATTTGGAGGACTCGTTTTAACATTTCAGTCTCTTCACATTTTGCCTCAGTGAAATGAAGTTACTAAGAGGAACTTTTAACTGGTTATGATTTAATACTGATGCCTCTATATGACCGACATAAATAAACGAGAAGATCAGTGAGAAGATCGACTATTTCTATATGGTTATTCTTAAGGCTTGTCATCGGTGCTACCTGGTCAGATTCCGCACGAAATCAGACAAAATTATACAAGCTCATAAGAAACTCCTTCAGCAGCAACCAGCCCACCACGCTGCTGGAGACCCAGGACGTATTGCTGGGCCCGCTGGAGGTAAAGGAGGCACGGTAGAACCAGAACCAGGACTGAGCGGGGCAGACTGTCAGACCCTTCTGCAGTAAAATGAGAGGTTTTCTAAAGAGGCCCTGGTGTTTGGAAACACTACCGCTTCTGTCCACAGGGACCGCCAAAAACAACACAAAATTAAAGTTCCTCTTGCAGCTTTAACATTTGAATGTAACTGCGCTTTATTATTGCAGTACTGAAGTGTGCTCAGTACAGTATAGTGATTGAAGGAGAGTATTTGACTTGAGATATTTTTGTGTTCTGGGCAAGAAGAATGGCATAGTTATTAATAAGAGAGCAACTGAATACATAGCCTGAAGCAAGATAAATGTTGGCACCACTCAGCCAGTCATTAGAGAGTGTGCCAACTTCACATTACCAGCCTGCATAAACTGAAAGGGTTGGAGTATAGATTATTGTGGGACAAAGGAAGAGGGAAATTACCCTGCATGCAGCTTCTATTAGTACCGAGAACGGAGATAAAACTAATTTAAGATTCTAAAATCAACCAGAAATCTGATTATATGTGTCCTAAAGTTGATTAACCACCCTGGTACATGCACACTTGAATGCCTCTTGTGTTTGTTTTTATATTAAAACAGAGAATTGCACAGGGAATGTGGAAAGAAACTGGCCCCGTTCGGTACCAGCTTCTGACCCAGCATCTTATCTTGGGACTCTCCAGGAGAATCTGTCATTCAGTCTCTGCAGCTTTTCCTCTCCTCCCACTGAGCGTTGACACCCGGCTGCGGCTGGATGTTTGATGCGTCTGACACTTTGACAAAATGAATTCCCTACAAGTCACTCTCAGGGAGGGCGCCCTTATGTCACAAAGTGTCGGGCTGTCACGGCAGCAGACTTGGATGAGGATTGCATCAACACTAAAGAGAGAGAGAGAGAAAGAGAGAGAGAGAGAGAGAACTGTCATGGCTGTGGTTTCTTCGACATTGTGGTTCGTCTGTGGCGTTAGATGGTGGGTTAACTGTTGATGTCAGTTTTCACCATAGAAGCCACATGGAAAGCAATTATCCTGGTTTTTGTTATGTGAACAGGAAAACAAAAGTTGATAAACCAGCTCCAGAACACATTATAAGAAGATACTGCTCAGACAGAGGTGTGTTCTCATGTATAGAAAGGTAACAATTATTGTTTGTCTTTTATTGGATTCATAACAGGAGGATGTGATTGTGCTGTTTTTAGTGATGAAAGACTAGTCGGTCGACAGAACAACTTTGATAAAACAAGTAATTTATCAAGCAAAAATGGCAAACATTTAATGTTTCCACTTTCACAAATGTGAGTTTGTTTTATTTAATTGTAAATTGAACATATTTCGAACTGTTTGTGAGACAAAAACAAGCACATTCAAGTCATCTTGGGCTCTGGGAATGAGAACAAAAACAACTTAAAACTCATTTATTTAGTAAAAAAATATATAAAAGTCAATCAATAATGAAAATGTTAGTTATAGCTCCAATCATGTTATCGTTTTACAAAAAATTGTCAGCTAAAGTAGTTGAAACAGTGGATATTGATTTTTTAAATGTGATTTTTGCATACATTAGTCAAATATACATTATCAGAAATATTATCAACATAATTATATGACCATATCACTGACTACGTTTACATGCACAAAATATTCCCTCTTTTTCCCTTATTCTGAAAAAGACAATATTCCTACTAAGCTGCTTGCATGCAGCTGTGCATACTCCGATTAACGTAACCGGTGACGTACGTGTTCGACCGTGCAAACACAGCCTCCCTCTTTCATTCCTTCAACCTCCACCAGCTTGGCGTTGTGATATTTGCACATATCCAAAACCTGTTGAAATCCAAGTCAAGATATATCCAAGGCATGCATCTCTGCAAACTGTCGGCTAGTTGGTTTGTGTGCAACGCACAGCGCTGGCCGTAAACGAGCAAGAGGCTGTGTGGCCGTAAAAACCCCAGTTGAGGCGCATGTTCTGAATGAGCTGTATACATGTCCAACAAATGCTCCTAAAACCTGAATAATATCAGCATATCCCACAAGTCTTTATCAGAAAATGCTCCATTCGTAATAAGGTCTAATTCAGAATATGCAAACGTAATATGCTGTTTACACGACCCGTATCAAATTCAGAATATAATAGTGTAATATTAGTGTGCATGTTAATGTAGTGACCGATGCAATGCAGAGGTTTTAATCAGTATATTATCAGATTATGAATTTACACAATGCAGATTTATATTGGTTTCACAATGTGGATAGTTCAGCAGCCTCTGTCTGAACATTTTCATATTTGCTTACCCAGAAAGGAGTTGTAGTTTCACGGCCTCATATTGTTGTTGTTGTATGAAAAGAACTGTCTCAGCCTATAGGGGAACAATGCAAACTCAAATTTCAGAATAAAAGACATTGCTGATTTGTTTGTAATGTCAGTAACGTCCCTGAACTCTTTATCCAGATTAACTCATCTCAGTATCTACAGTATATTCTGCTTGGCCAGGATGGTAAATTAGTATGATGTCCACCACCCAACAAGCTCATTTTACATTTTACACACTCACACAGTGTCCAAATGTCACCCTTCTTATAATTCTAGACGCGTCCTTGTCTCAACCTGCTTAATTCACGAGAAGTGGGAGGAAATAAAAACAAGCAAAGTTGTTTTTTTCTCTGTGTAGCGGGGACACGGGAGAGTTCACTGAAAGTTAAGGCTAAATCCAGCCCAGAAAGCCGTTGGTGGCGAGCGTAATCTGTGTTTTTAAACGTTGGTTCCATCAGATATAGTTAGTGTGTGTGTGCTGTGGCAGTGAGAGTGAGAGGATCAAGGCTGAGAGGATAGAAGGATAGCTGTGTGAACATGAGCAGTTTGAACTACAGCGAGATGAGAAGATACCTCTACCATCCCGTAAAATTGCTGCTAAAATCTCACTGGATATGGGTTCATTAGAGTCAAAGACCGGACAGCAGCCTAGAGCGCTTCTCGAAGGGTGCTGACTTCAAAGACTTCACCTCTGTTGATTCTGGCTGAATCGGAGAAGAGACGAGATGCTGAGCTCTTGTTGGGGAAGTGTGGGTTTCTGTACCGGCCTTGGCCTCCGAAGGTAGGAGAGAATCAGAGCCACTTATGTTGTCAAGAGCAATATGAGTACGTCAGGATGTTGTCCTTGTCTCAGTGAATGTGCATGTGTTATGAGCATACAGTAACAGTAGTCTGGATTGTTGAACAACAGTGCTATATAGACAACATTCACTGCTGGAAATTAGTTCTTCTGCCTTTATGGCACACAATTATGTAAAAGAAATGTTAGCAGTAACAATAAAAGGTGAGCAGAGGAACAGCCTTGAATGAGGACAGTGGGCGTATCGTGGAAAGGTCGAAGACAGACACATTTGTTAAAGTACCAGTGTGTAGCATTATGAGGATCTATTGGCAGAAATGGAATATAATATTAATAAGTATGTTTTCTTTAGTGTATAATAACCTGAGAACAAGAATTGTTGTGTTTTCGTTACCTTAGAATGAGCCGTTTATATCTACATCAAAGAGTATAGAAGCAAAGAGATGAAACACTTTTTAAGTGGACGTTTTACTGGCGTCCGGTCGTTGGTTTCAGTCCAAAATGGCGGAAGCTTAGCTTTGCTGCCAGACACTGATGTTGCAATGGAACGAACAGTTGACTTTCTCTTCTTGGCAATATGCGTTCTTTGTCTACATACGGAACGGGTTCTCTCTTCACGGAGCCGGCCAAAGTGAAAAGCAAAAGCGCTTATTTGGCAATATTCTGGATTTAAACCCAACGCTATAACCTGCAGGCTCGCCGTGAAAGCTGGACCGGAGAGGCCAGACACACAGCCATCCAACGTTAAAGATCATAGTAAGCGCTCTACAGATATTGAGCGTCATCTTTTCTTGTAAAATGTCCGGTGTAATGAGTAACACTGGTGTTGTCACAAGTTTATTACCCGGTGGGAACATTTCCTTACAGTGACATCCCGACTACGCGCTTGGCACACGGGAGAAGTTTCAGTTGGTTGCAATCTGCAACCTCATTGCTAGAGATTCCCACACACATCATTTCATCCATTCACGGCTCTATAACTGTGTATTCTGTAGGAAATGACGCATTGCAGCCTTATATTATATTTTGATCAAAAGTGTAATTTCCACTGGGAACGGGGTGTGCATGTCCTATTTTTGTCCCCATCAGTTGTACAGTTTCAGTTAGATTCACTCACTTAAATCTCTTCAACGATATCCTCTTACTGTCCAGCTGTCAAAATCCAGATGAAAGAAGAAGAGGTGATAAAAATGAAGATATGCCCATCTGAGTTATCTTCGATTGTTATATCCCTGTGACGACGTAGTTGGGGGTATATAGCGCTCCGCGTGTCCGTCCTCGTTTCCGGAGAAGAACTCGCAAACTATTTCACTTAGGAACTTTAAATTTGGTATGATGGTTAACAGTGTGGTGTAGTTGTGCCTTTTGGGGGTTAGAACTCAAGGCTGCCCAAATTTTTTGATAATAACAAGCTAGATTGTGCTCAATAGAATAATGCCATTAATTCCAAAAGGGCAAAACCTTTGGCCCTACTTTCAGTATTGGGTCAAGCAGTGAGCAGGGGTCTTGTTATGTGTGCTTTGACCTGAAAATACCGCAAACTCCTCAGCACCTTTTCTTGTATAAAACAATAAATAAAAAACATATTTTTACAAAGTCTCCTAATTTTTTTCTAAAATTGAACATTCATCAAATATGACATATTAGGTGAGACAGTAATAGACAATACTGTTTTTAGTGAAGATGCACGTACAATGTTTGTATAGTAAGTACTGTATGAGATCTCTATCAACAAAACCTAAATGTGATTGTATGTACGTTAGTGTATTTATAACACAGCAATTTACGCTGCATTTCTAATTTCATCAATTTGGAAAGCCTGATATGACAAATTTCATAATAATGCTTTGTCTTCTAGATTGATATTAATATGTCAAATGTTGGAAATAGCATTCACATGGTTTCGTTATTTTATCTTTTTTTAAAAAGGACTTCTGATTTTCATGTATAGCTAAGATGTACTGTATAACCATATCATCCTAACAGGTGATATGTCAGTGTGTCCGCTGCCCCGCAGTGGCCAAAAAATCTGTTATTGCAAGTTCAAAAGAACAAATTTAAGGGATCGTAAAAAGAAGAAATAAGAAAAATAAATATTGATCGTTGTACTTGTTTTTTTTTTTGTATTCTCAAATGATACTTCTGGCATCATCCTCACAAATCCTGTATCAGCCTGGCTTTAGTGTGTATTAGGGATGCACTGATCCCACGCTTTATCTCCTGATACTGATCCCAATAACTGTCACGATTTGGGCAAATACTGAGTTCCACTCTGAAATTTCTTTTGTTTTTCTTTTCTAAATTTAGAATATTTTGTATTGCATTGTGTGAAACTCAATTGGGTAATGTGTTGGAGATAACATGAGGCTGTAACTGCACATAACTTTACGTCAATATAGCTTTTAAAACTTTGGGAATTTTATTTATTTTGCTCAAGCAGGTTTATGAATTGTTGTTGTTTTTATAACATCCCTGACTGAGTCATCATGTCTGGGCGACACCTGAAACTTTTAATAAGGTCATAAATCTCACGATGCTGATCCAGTGTATTTAATTGGTATATTTGTTTTCGCTATTTATAACGGTCTGTAGAGTCATTCTGTTTTCTGAGTCTGGATGCACATTTATCGTGTCCAAAGGCCATTAGGTTGGAGGACAGGAGCTTTCCTATTTATTTATATACGTCATTATGATATAACGGACTAATTCTTCATATCAGGATGATAATGTGTTGATGCACTCAGGGGAAATTAGATGAAATTGTGTTGGTTCTTTCTATTGTAATTATCTTATTAAACAGTGAGTGCTGTTTGCAGACACCGTCAATGTGGATTGAGTCTACAGAGTCTACAGCAGGTTTTAAGTAGCAGCTTTATCGGTGATGTGGGCTGCGGAAGAAGAAACAAGCCCCTTACTTCCATTCCAGAGCTGGATGTGTAGGATTTTGATATCAGCCTGCTCCCCGTTCTCCATCTGTCTGTCACTGAAACCCTTTGAGCTCTGCTAGTCTCTCAGGTCTCACATTACGCCCCAGCTGGCTCAGTCCGTGTGGGCAGCACAGCTCTAATCCCTGTCTAATCTGAGACAGCTTTGTGTGTAATCAATGCATCCACTGTACATGTATGAGGAGGAGGGGCTGTGCATGGAAAAAACACACAGATACAGGTTACACACTATATGGTTCCCATCAAAACCCAGAGACAGATGGGTATTGTCTTGCTGGACATGCATATAGACATGTGAAACCCCAGTCCAGAACTGGTGTAGAGCTTCGTTTATACCCAACTGTTGGATCTTTTTGGTTTGGATCACAAAGATAAACTCACCTACTGCCTGACATGATCACATTTCTTTACTTCACTGAGATGATTTGAAAGTTGTGTAAGCTATGTAACCCTCTAGCCTCAGTTTTGGACGAGTCAGGGATGGCGTGTAAGATTCCGCTCGTCACATGCATGCGTCTTTTAAAAAAAAATGTTTTTAGGGTAGTTTTTAGGTCTATTTACGCTATAAAATTACTTGGTTAGGTTTATGCAACAAAACAACCAAGGTACGGCAACAAAAGTAGGTGGTTAGACTTAGGAAAAGATTGTGGTTTGGGTGAAAAAAACAGTTGTTACGTAACTGCCGTTAGTTAAGTATGCGTGTTGCGTAACAAAACTACAGTAAAATAAGTCAACGTTGACTTGATTTCACACGAACAGCGGTCTCCTGGGTGAGAGTCCTGTGTTTGTTTAACCCAAGCGTCGGTCAATTTACGCTCGTTACATGCATACAGTCTTTTCAAAATAAATGTCCATCTTTAAAGGAAACAACTTTTTTAAGTTTAGTCAACAAAACTACTCAGTTAGGTTTAGGAAAAGACTGTGGTTTGGCTTAAAATAGCTCTGGAAGTGGCGTTACTTAAGTACGTAACTTACGTGTTGCACTAGTTTTTGTAGATATAGCTACGAACTGTCTATTTTGGAAGGCTTTGGAGACCCTACAAAACCGTTACTCACATAGTAATAGTAACTTTTTATGTGTGACTTTGTGAAGCCTAGTAGAGTATGTTTGGCACGGCAGCGAGGCGTTAAGTGCAGAAACTATCTGCTGCGGAGGAAAACAGTTAAGTAGGACAAATGGGACAACCCAAACACATTTCCATGGCATGTATTTTACTTCCCACATTGGCAACTCCAAACAAGAAGAAACTCTGTCTGGCGTCGGTCTCAGTGGACTCAGCGAGGGAAGCGTGGGCCGGAGCAGAACTAGAGTGATTCTCCTCAGTGTCAGTGGGTAGACTGAATTCCACCTCCTAATGAGGCATAAAGTGTTATTGTATACCTGTGTTTGGCCGCAGAGGTCCAAACTTTTAATATTTCAGCAGCAGTTGCTCCTATAAATACATCCAGGCAATTGTATCCGGTAAATTAAAATAGGAGCACATGTGCAACTTGAGATTCAAAGCAGGGATGGATATTATTTTCTCTGCCGGCTGTGTTCTGAAACGTTTTGGTTTATAGGCACATTTGCATCTTGGGTAATAAATGCTGCTGCAGATCTGCGTGTCCCTCGTGGGGGAGGAAGTGTTCACGTCTTTGAAGCCAACTTTTCAGCGAAGTGATAAATGTTGCCGTGGCGGCCAGACCCAGCGATGCAAATCTAACACTGATGAAAGTATGATTTTCTGAGTTAGTTTTCATTTGGAGATTTTATGGAAGCATGGCTTTAACTTTTGACTCTAACTTTTTATTTGGGGTTTTATCCTTCCTTGTCTGCATTAATCTGTTGGTTCTTATTTGGGTTGTACCCTCTGATTCACCACTGCTCTGTTTTCTGAGACCAAGTCAGCCGATTCGGGCTCGACTCTTATGTTTGTTCATTACGTCTTGTTGGCTTGAGGCTAGTTTTACTTTGAATTCCAGCCCAGCTGACTATAGACTATTGACTTAAATACCCTAAATGTTACCAGAGTGACTCTTAATGTTATTTTCATGGATAACACATGTACCATTTTATTTATTTATTTTATTTTATTTGCATACACATAAGACTTCATAAAATCCAGATAATGGAAAACAATAGGAAGAATGTGAGGAGAGGTCAAGAAGCCACAGTTTTATACAATGGACTTCCCCTCAACATAAGGAGAAAAACAAACAATGGAAAAAATACGGGAAAAAAAGAAAACTAAGCTAACATAATTTAGAAAAATACAACAAAGAAAAACAGGGCTGTCCTCGACCAAAGAAATTCTTAGACAACTACCATACAATTATGTCGAATAACCGATTAGGTGATTTAATCGACAGATCTGTAAAACTGAGTTTCTCCACAAAGTATCACACAAAAGCACCACTTTAAATCTTGTATGTGAGATGTGAGATGAGAGATGTGTTCATAAGTTTCTTGGAAATAAGTCATTCTTGAAAAAAGCGATAAAAACTGACTGATTAATCGACTAAGAGGGGGCAGCTCTGCAAAAATAAATGACAACAAAAAGCACACAAATAAGCAGAAAAACAAACCAATTAATAGACAACAATTCAATAAAAACAAATAAATACATGAAAAACAAACAAAACAAAACAAAAGAAGATAAAAGAAATATGTCATGAATGATACACAGAGCCAGCAAACAGTGAATTCGGCCTTACTCACTATCCTACAATTGTTGAGTCATTTCTTGAGATTTATTTCCTATTCTGTAGCTTCCTCCTCCGCCTTCCTCTTTCCTCCCACTGTGATTCACAAGATTGTTAGGAGAGTAATGCTGGCCTTGCTCGACACGGGCTGCACAGCACACAAGCACGTCAGCAGCACAACAGCAACAGCTGCGAGTCCTTCGCCGGTGTCGGAGTTCAGAAACGTGTCGACAGAGCTCACAGCCCAATATTCAACCAAGGGAGGTGGAAATAGATGCTTTGGTTTGCAGTTGCGTATGGAAAAAATGGGTGAAGCATGGGTTAAGCTTGAGTAGTGACAGGTGGAGACATGGAAGCGTATTTTATTTATCCATCTGACAGACTCCTAATGGACAGAAAAATGTGTCCGAAATGTTTCCAGTGTTTCTTGTAGTACGTTTGTGTTTAGGAAGATCAACGGAGTCCAGCGGGTTCAGGCTCAGAACTGGAGTTGTGCTCCTGCACGGTCATCCACTGCTACGGTCATCCAGAGACACTTAACAATATGGGTCTCTATTTATGTTTATGCAGGGATCAAATTATACAGTATTTGTCTTGTCTCACCAATCATGGTGATGTAGCCTTTATATGTGATCGGTTGGGTGGCACCAATGAACATTAATGTATGTAATCCAGGTGGCAACCTCCAGTTCTGAAAAGTGAAGCCAATGCTGAAGTGCCTTAAATTTGCATTCTTTCTAACAGCCAGCAGGGGGCGACTCCTCTGGTTACAAAAAGAAGTCTGATTGTATAGAAGTCTATGAGAAAATTTGCCTACTTCTCACTTGATTTATTACCTCAGTAAACATTGTAAACATGAGTTTATGGTCTCAGTTGCTAGTTTCAAGTCTTCTTCAATACAGCATGATGTTCATTTAGTAAATTATGGTCCCATTTAGAGTCAAATAGACCATAAAGCAGGGGATGCTTTAGGTCGGGGCTACCTTGTGATCGCTACCACGACGTTGTCCGGTCTGGGAGTTGTCCGTGTTTTCATCTTACAACTTTAACCCTGTGTGTTTTCAGTTCATGAAAGTTAATTGTAACGTTTTGGTCGCCTAAAAGTCTCTTATTCAGCGTTGTTGTACTTAATTCCACCCTCTTGAGTAACTTCTGGTTGCAAAAAAACAAGATGGCGACGGCCAAAAAGGTGAACTCGAGGTTTCAAAACGGCAGTTTCTAAACAAATGGGTGACGTCACGGATTGGTGACTTCGTCCACGTCTTATATACAGTCTATGCTTTAATCACATTTTTTATGAATGTGAATGAACCTGGATCTTTTCATCCTCACTTGGCGATAAAGGTGGGCTGTCTTTTCTCATCCCCTACACATTTTTCGTTGGGAAGACACTGTGCGTCTTTATTAATCTGATACGTTTTGTTAACTCACGCTACACGTTGCAATCAGCTTTTCTGCACGACAGAACCTGCAACTTTTATGTTCACATTGATCAATTGAGCGGCCACGATATGGGTTTTTCCGTACAGCGTGTGCCTGGCTTAAGCTGCTGCTGCATCACTCCATCACGGCTGCTGACATATAGCATTTAATCCACTCAAGCATCCACCTTAACATTCAAATTTCTCTCAAAGGGGTTGTGATTTATTATCGTCACTCTACGCAGGTTTAACTTTATGCTGTGGGGAAACGTTAACTGTATATACTCTGTATTCACACAACTGTTCCCAGTGAGTTAATGCTAAAGGTCTTCTTATGTTCAAGGGCCAAGGTGTGTATTTGATTTGTTCATGCTCAGAGATGTGTTGTTACCACTTTTAATTCACCTGGATTAGCGCAGTATATCACCTAAATGGAACGTGGGAGTCATATGAAATATCACAGGGTCCTGCTGTGTCAGATCAGGGTGCAGTTTGGTGTCGGCATGTAGACGCTCAACTGAATCAATAAGATGCTCGTCAGTCGGCCTCGTGTGGGAAACGTCTGTGTGTTTGTGTGGGCTTGGTCGTGTCTCTCTCCTTCCTTGTGACTGTGCTGTTTTTATCTCCGTCTCGCTCATCGTCTCTCTTTACCACTCTGTCATGGCATCTTAAGCTGTACAATCTATGCATCTCTTTCACAGTTATTTGAATCTGGTAAAACTCATGAATCAAACACTGCCGCTGAAGATATATTTGAATAAATGCGAATGAGGAAATCTGAGCAGATTGCTCCTTCTGTTTCTTCATCATCTCTCTGTCGGAGATGCTGCTGGTCTCAATCAGAAGACACAGACCTTGGTCTGTTTCTGTCATGTCATTGGTCCTAACATGCAACAGGCCTGTTAGATCTCAGTCGAAGCTCTGGGAACATCATTGTTAATAAATCATTTTCTCTTTCAACTACGTTTTCACAGCAGATTTCTAACCCTCATTAGTGTCATTCCACCAGAAACTCGGTTATACAGTACAGTTTACACTTGAAGATGGGAAACAGTGCAGCTTTGTAGTCACATAAACATTTGAATTTTGCACTTTAATGGAACCTGCTCACTTGTTGACATTACAATCAGTGAAAGGTGTGGGTCTCATGTTTTGGGATGTGACGGTGAGGAAATCCTCTGCCGTTTCACAGTTTGTCAACTCTCTCTCGTCCCGTGTGTTTGAAATGTGACATCTGCTACTCTGAGATGAGACTCCGTACGGAGCAGACACTTTCACTTTCAGTTTGTATCGTAAGTCGTCCGACTATCTATTGATAACATGCCGCTGATATGCCAAAATGAACTAAATAGGTTTTTATCTCTGTTAAAAAAAGCAAAACGACGGTGGGGGCGGTGGGCAAGTCATGTAATTAGTGAGTGCCCAACCACCGTGTAATATCGACTATCTGGCAATCAGAAAATCCAATGGCCTGAGATTCAGTGATGATTTCGACCACAGTAACTTATTCAGATATGGTCCGCCACACTTTCATAATGAACCGAAAATATATTTACACTCCTCAACCGTTGGGATCCGTGCAGTCTGCCCGGGGGATTCAATTCGGCGAGTCAGGGATGGCCGCTCAGCGTGGAAGGATCCTCTTGTGGGACGTCTCTCCGGTGAGGGTGCCGTGGTGGTAGCAACATTATTGTAATGATGAATAATATCGACCTGTTGTGTCTTCATATTGACAGAATAAGAAACCAACAAGATAAGAAGATAGATTTGTGGTCTTTTTATTTACTTATAGCCTAATAACATCGGACACTGTCCACACACCGTTAAATATGCACTTCTGTTACGTCATGTAAACAAACCACGTACCTATCAGCTGTGAGGTCAAGATCAGACTGGAGACGTAACCACTTAAAAGATGGGTAGTACTTGCTCTCTTCCAATGTTTGCTTTTTTTAAACCGGAAACACAGGTTTTATTCTGTGTATACCTTATTTAGGTGTTGGTTGTGAAAATAAGGATAACTCCTCATTTCAACTTAACCAATCAGCCTTTCCTCGTCCATTGCGGCGCTTTCAAAGCGAGCGACAAGAATAAATGGAAACAGGGCGTCAGACAATTGCAATCAAACTGATTTGTTGTCCCTGATGCTTACTTGCGTTGCATTCTGTTTGGAGGGTGTAACATGTAGGCTACACACATCCCAATACATTAGACCTCTCTGCAATATACACATAACATTCCCTCTAGATTATGTTTGTGAACCCCCGAACCTTAAAGTTCAAACTGCGCCTATGACTCAACTGTAAAGAATTCTTACTGTATTAGTAGTATTAGTAGAACTAGTATTTCTGCCTTTATTTGACAGTGATAGTAGAGAGGTCAAAGAGAAATGAAGGGAGAGAGATGTGGGATGACAGACATCAACAAACATCCTTGCGTAGACCTGAACTGGGGTCACTGCGATTAGTCAGCATCTTAATATAAAGCTCCAGGCCAACAGGATGCCCCAAAATGACAACTATTTTGTATAACTATACATTATAAACTGTGTGTTTCAGTTGGTGTTAAACCTTTTATCAACAACTCTCGTTCTGTTTTAGAAACCGTATTTCCAGTATTCCATTTACTCTTTGGTTAGTTAATTATTTAAACTGTCTGCTTTTGCTCTTTCTTTCTCTCCTGCCAGTTTTGATTCAACACCCATTGATACTCACACACACACACACACACCTTCACACATTCTTACACACACACA